>NW_007726371.1:306887-317319 GCF_000696425.1 Galeopterus variegatus | reverse complement strand
CTTTTTCGTGACCGGTAAGGGGATCACAACCCTTGGTGTGGTGTCGCCCACACCGTGCTCAACCAGTGAGTGCACAGGTCATCCCTATATAGGGTCCGAACCCGTGGGGGCAGCGTTGCTGCGCTCCCAGCGCCGCACTCTCCTGAGTGCGCCACGGGGTCGGCCCTTGTACATCTTTTAAAAGATAATATTATAGGCCTGGGCTGTGGCGCACTCGGGAGAGGGCGGCACTCCTGCCGCAGGTTCGGATCCTATATAGGGATGGCCGGTGCGCTCACTGGCTGAGCGCAGTGCGGGCAACACCAAGCCAAGGGTTGTGATCCCCTTACCAGTCACAAAAAGGACAAAAAAAAAAGAGATAGTATTATAAATAATGCTGCAATGAACATGAGAGTGCAGATATTTTAATGAAGTGGTGATTTCATTTCCTTTGAGTATATAGCACCATTTTTCACAGTAGACTAGGTGTTTGTGGATGGACAAATGGATAAAGAAACTGTGGTATATATATATATGAGGGCACTTCAAAAAGTTTGTGGAAAAATGAAATTAAAAGATAATAGGAATCTAAGAACTTTTTGAAGACCTCTTCATACAATGAACTATTATTCAGCCTTTTGAAAGGAGATCCCACCATTTGCCACAACACGGATGAAACTGGAGGACATTATAGTAAGTGAAATGAGCCAGACACAGAAAGAAAAATAATATTTCATGATCTCACTTTTGCGTGGAATCTAAAACAGAAAAAGTTAAGTATACAGAGAGAATGAAACAGTGGTTGTGGGGGGTGGGATGGGGGTTGGAGAGTGAAGAAATGTAGGTCAAAGGATACAAAGCAGATATGTAGAATGAACAATTTTAAAGATCTAATGTAACACGAGGACTATTGTTAATAATAGTGTATTGTATTCAAGATTTTTGCCAAATGAGTAGATTATAGCTGCTCTTGCCACAGAGGGAGAAATGAATAACTATGTGAGATGACGGATATGTTAATCTGCTTCACTATATAGCCATTTTATTATACATATGTATCTTATAACATCATATTGTATACTTTAAATATACAAGATAAAATTTATTTTAAAAAGACATTATTATGCCTTTTATTATTTGTACATTTATTTCTCTACTAGATTTGAAATTCTTGGAGATAACATTATGTATTTTTCATATAATAAACACTTACCTGAACCACTTGCACTGAGTAAAACCCTTACATAAAGCAGGTGGTTAAAAACTGAGTGAGACCAAATAAAATCTCCTTCTTTCAGCTTGCTTCTATCCCCATTCTGAATCCATTCTGAAGGAAGTGAAGGTGTGAATTAGTTTCCTATAAAGGGAACTTTTTCTTCCTGTGACATAGAAATAACAGTATAATCCATTCTCACCTCATTACTTTTCAATTGCCTCCTCATGGGGTTTTCACAAGTCTTATCTTCAAGTGAGAACAATTCTTTCAACTCCCTGCTGAAATTTCTTTTTCTTCAAGTAATTATTTTCAGAAGCAAAGTGTATAATACAGCTTTTGTATTGATTGAGCTTTCAGATTTTGGGAAGTCTCACTGAGACTGTGGCTCACCCATTCTTAAAATTACTTAGAAAAATGTGAATTATAATTGTAAAATTATCGTAATGACAGATTCAGGCAGAGACATACATTTAATTAACTAGATGAGAAACTAAAATCTGCAAGTTTCCTTATCTTATTTGATTCTACCTGGGAAGTCTTCTTCATACTAAACACCTGTTTTTTTCTTACTTTCTCCCTTCCATCTAGGCCCAAACTTCTCACTTCCGTAAACTCAGTAAAAACAAAACAAAAAAATAAACAAAACAAAAAGTGAGCCCCCTCCCCCCCCCCCCAAAAAGAATGAAAATGCTGTTAGGGGCTTAACATAGTGACTCAGTTTTTCTCTGTTATCTTTTAAGTATAATTTTTTTCTAATATTAACAGATCTATAAAATTTATGTGTGGTCCATTAACATTTTATGCATAGACACTGAAATTGAATTTTATATAATTTTCACTTTTTGCGAAATATTATCTTCTTTCTTTTTAAAAAATTTTAAATTGAAACATATTGATTGTATGTATTTATGGAGTTATATTTCAATGCATGTATAAAATGTGTGATGATCTAATCAGGGTAATTAACATGTTCATCATTGCAAAACTTAATCATTTTTTGTGATGTGAACATTTGATCTCCTCTTTCCAGTTGTTTGATAACATACAGTAAATCACTGTTAATTACTGATTCCTGGGTTGAGTGTACACCAATAGGATTATTTCACCTATCTAACTGTACTTTTGTGTCCATTAACCAGCCCCTCACTATCCCTTTTCCTCCCTCTCCTTTGCTGCCACTAATAACCACAGTTCTCTCTCCTTTTAATGCAAATATTATTATTTGTTTAGTTTTGTTTTCTGCTCCAGCTCCCAAATGAGAGTAAGAACATGCTACTTTCTCTTTCTGCACCTGACTTATTTCACTTAACATAATTTTCTCCAAGCTCATCTATGTTGCTGCAGATGGCAGAATTTCATTCTTTTTTATGGCTGGGTAGTACGCCATTTAGTATATACACCACATTTTCCTTATCCAGTAATCCATTGATGGACAGTAGGTTGATTCCAACTCTTAGCTATTGTAAATAGAGCTGCAATAAACATAGCAGTGTGGGTATGCCTTTGACATGATGATTTCCATTCCTTTGCATATGTACCCAGAAGTGGGATTGCTGGGTCATATGGTAGTTCTATCTGTAGTTGTTTGAGAAAGCTCTATAATGTTTTTCAAAATGGCTGTACTAATTTACAGTCCCACCAACAGTGCAGAAGGCTTCTGCTTTCTCTGCATCTCCACCAGCATTTGTTATTTTCTGTCATTTTGATAACAGCCAGTATAACTGAGGTGAAATGATATCTCAATGTGGTTTTGATTTGCATTTCCATGATAACGAGTGATATTGAGCATTATTTCATATACCCATTGGCCATTTGTATGTCTTCTTTTGAGAAATGTCTATTCAGTGCTCTTGCCCATTTTTTAATTCGGTTATTTGTTTTTTTACAATTGACTTGTTTGAGTTCCTTGTATATTTTGCATATTAGCCCCTTGTTGGATGCATAGTTTGCAAATGTTTTCTCCCATTCTGTAGATTGTCTCTTTGCTCTGTTGATTGTTTCCTTTGCTGTGCAGAAGCTTATTAGCTTGAAAAAATCCCATTTGTTTATTTTGGCTTTTGTTGCCTGTGTTTTTGAGGTCTCATTCACAAAATCTTTGCCTAGTCCTATGTCTTGGAGCATTTCCCCTGTGTTTTCTTCTAGAAGTTTTATAGTTTCAAATCTCACATTTAAGTCTTTAATCCATTTTGCATTGATTTTGCATATGGTGAGAGATAGGAGTCTAGTTTCATTCTTCTACACATGGATATCCAGTTTTCCCAGCACTATTGAAGAGACTATAATATCCCAATGCATGTTTTTAACACCAATGTCAAAGATCACTTGGCTGTAAGTAGTGGGTTTATTTCTGGGTTTTCTATTCTGTTCCATTGATCCAAGTGTCTGTTTTTATGCCAGTACCATGATATTTTGGGTACTATAGCTTTGTAGTATAATTTGAAGTCAGGTAGTATAATGCCTCCCACTTTACTTTTTTTGCTAGGGATTGCTTTGGCCATTTGGGGTCTATTGCTGCTGCATATGAATGTTAGGATTGCTTTTTCTATTTGTGTGAAGAATGCCATTGGTATTTTGATAGGATTGCATCCAATCTGTAGATCACTTTGGGAAGTATGGTAATTTTCACTACATTATTTCTACCAATCCATGAGCATGGAATGTCTTTACATTTTTTGGTGTCCTCTTTAATTTCTTTTATGAGTATTTTGTAGTTTTCATTGTAGAGATCTTTCACCTCCTGGCTAAATTTATTCCTAGGTTTTTTTTTTTGTTTTTTTTTTTCATAGTTGGTAAATGGGATTGTTTACTTGATTTTTTTCTGCTGGTTTACTGTTGTTGTATAGAAACATTACTGATTTTTGTATATTGATTTTATATCCTGCAACTTTAATGAAATTGTTTATCAGCTCTATGAGTTTTTTGGTAGAGTCTTTAGATTTTTTTTCTATATAAGATCATGTCATCTGCAAACAGGGATAATTTGACTTCTTTTCCAAACTGGATGCCCTTTATTTCTTTCCCTTGCCTAATTGCTCTGGCTAGAACTTCCAGTACTATGTCAAATAGGAGTAGTGAGAGTGGGCATCCTTTGTTCCTGTTCTTAGAGGAAAAGCTTTCAACTTTTTCCTGTTCAAGATGATATTAGCTCTGGTTTTATTATGTTGAAATACTTTCCTTCTATACTTAATTTTTCTAGAATTTTTATCATGAGGAATGTTGACTTTAACCATGTGCTTTTTCTGAGTCTACTGAGATAGTCACATGGTTTTTGCCCTTTATTGTTGTTGCACTCTCTTTATCCTCATACGGATTTTCCACCTCTCTCCCCTGGGTGATGGAGATGCAAAGGATTACTCAAAGCCCATTTCCTCTGAGCAGTGAGACCCCCGAAGGGGTTAACTTCTTGGAAACCTCAAGAGAGAGGTATTCCTCCTTTGGGAAGTTAACCACAAACGGGGGTTCTCTCCCTGTATTTATTCTCCACACCAGGAAGTTACAGAAAAGAAACATAAGTGGAATTATGGCTAAGTATAGCTTAACAATAGAAGCTGGTAACATCAGTGAAATAACAAAGTGACATTCCATAATGCAATTTACAAAAGGTTAAGTTGATCCACCAAAAAAACTTGTTCTTAGCAAATACTGTCTTTTCCTACAGCAGTTTCCTCAGTATTTTTACATAACAATAAAGCAACTTTTTTAACCATATCAAACATATGCTGTCCTTGAGAGCCAGCAACTTTGCTGTGTTACAATTCTATATCCACAACAGAGACTTTAGCCTGGGGAAAGTTTCCTGTCTTTTGCAAACTTGACATTTCTATATGTAATTTTAAAAGGTTAGGTTATACCCGAAACTACAGGGCTTTGGAAGCTAGGCCCTGTGAAATACATCTGCTTTATAAATGTTAGTATACTCCACAGTTTTCTAGATGCAGCATATCACATCAATTGATTTGCATAAGTTGAACCATACTTGCATACCTGGGATGAATCCCACTTGATCACAGTGTATACTCTTTTTTGATGTGCTGTTAAATTCTGTTTGGTATTTCATTGAGAATTTTCACATCTATGTTCATCAAAGATATTGGCCTGTAGTTTTCTTTTTTTGTTGTGTCTTTGTCTGGTTTTGGTATCAAGGTGATGCTGGCCTCATAGAATGAGTTTGGGAGAATACCCTCTGTTTTGATTTTTTGGAACAGTTTGAGAAGAATTGGTATTAATTATTTTTTAAATGTTTGATAGAATTAGGCAGTAGAGCCATCCATTCCTGGGCTTTTCTTTTTTGGGAGAATGCTGATTACAGATTGAATCTTCTTGATCATTATTGATCTGTTCAGGTTTTCTATTTCTTCTTGGTTCATTCTTGGTGAGTTGTATGTGTCCAGAAATTTATCTGTTTGCTCCAGGTTTCTCACTGCTTGTTTTTGCTGTAGTTATGCTCTTTTGATTCCAGATGTAGGACTCCCTTGAGGGTTTCAATGCCTTTTCCTCTGTCTTTCCCTTCCAGGTCTACCAAAATTTCTTAAGTTAGTATTTGCCTCACAAGATTTTTTCCATCATTTTAGTTTCAATCTTTTCGAGTCCTTATGTTGATGTGTGTCTTTTGTAAATTACATGCAGCTGAATTTTTTTTGGCCTCACAATCTTTCTTTTTTTTTTTTTTAACAGCATATAATTTACCTACAGCAATATTCATAAAGTTTAAGTGTACTGCTGGATAGATTTTACAGAAGTATACACCCATGTAACCACTAACTATACTAAAACAGAGAATATATCCAGTTGCCAGAGCTCCTTATTGTTCCCTCCTGGCCAATACTCCCCAAAGGTAACCACTATAGTGACTTCTATGATCATAGTTTCATCAGTTACTGAACTCCATATAAATGGTATCATATAGTATTTACTCTTTAGCATGTGGCTTATTTCTTTAATTTTAATTTTAATTTTTACTATACCAGCCAGCCACAAAAAAACCAAAAAAAAAAAAATAATTTATTTAAAATTGACAAATAATGATTATGTATATTTATGGGGTGTCTTTTGATGAACAGAAGTTTTTAATCTTATGAAGTAGAATTTGTCAAATTTTTCTTTTAAGGTTAATGCTGTTTGTGTTCTGATTTAAAAACAATTGTCTGCCTGAAGATCCTTAAGATATTCTGTTTTATTACTTTAACTTTCATGTTATATCTATAATCCATCTTGAATAAATGTTTGTGTGTGGTATGAAACATAGATCAGGTGAACCAGGACCATCTTTTCTCTCACTAAATTGCAGTAGAGCCTTTGTTGTAACTCAGGTGATTGTTGGCTTTCCATTATGTTTCACCGATTTGTCTTTGCATCAGTATCATACTGTCTTAGTTATTGGAGTTTTATAATAGCTCTTGAAAACTGAGAATGTAAAGTCTGCCAAATTTATTCTTTTTATTTTCACAATCATCTAGCCTATTCTAGGTCTTTTACATTTCTATATAAGTTTTAGATTTAACTTCTCAATTTCCACATAAAGACACCCTTCTGGGATTTTAGTTTGGATTGCATTGAATGTTAGATCAATTTGCAGAGAATTCAAATTTTAAATTTTAGCTTTTCAAATCAACGCACATGGTGTGTCTCTTCATTATCTAGGTCTTTTTTGATTTCTCTTAGTAATGCTTCGTAGGAGTGATCTTAAACACTTTTCATTAGATTTATTCCTGGGAAGCTTATATTTTATGTCATTGTAAATTGTATTGTGTTTATAAAAATTTTTTAATAGTTTGCTGTTACTTATATATACAATTGATTCTTGTACACTTTTTATCCAGAGACTTTGTTAAATTTATTTGAATATTTATAATAATCTGTAGATTCTTTTGGATATTCTATATATAAATCATGTTATATGTGAATAGAGTTTACTTCTTCCTTTACAATCTTTATATTTTAAAATTTACCTTCCTTGCCTTATCGTACTAACTACAGTTTGTAGTACAATTTTGAACAGAGGTGGTGATAGTGGTCATCTTTGTTTTGATTCTAATCTCAGGGGGAGAGTTCAATATTTCACCATTAAGTATGACATTTGCTTTTTTAAAACACCCCTCATTAGATTAGAGAAATTCCTTTCTATTCCTAATTTGGTATGTTTGTCTTTTTAAAAAAAATCAAAAATAGATGTTGAATTTTAACAAATGCCCTTTCTGCATCTATTGGTGGCTTTCTCTTTTATTCAGCTAATATAATAAAATACAGTGGTTGACTTTCAAATGTGAATACAAGATTCCATTACTCAGATAAACCTCACTTAGTCATCATTTATTT
This sequence comes from Galeopterus variegatus, assembly GCF_000696425.1. NCBI lineage: Eukaryota > Metazoa > Chordata > Mammalia > Dermoptera > Cynocephalidae > Galeopterus > Galeopterus variegatus. The sequence continues at coordinate 309,809 of NW_007726371.1, read as the reverse complement.
TATATAGTACTGTATTCATTTGTGAATATTTTGTTTAAGACTTTTGCATCTATGTTCATTGCAGATATTTGCCTGAAATGTTCCTTTTTGTTTTCTTCTTATTAGGTTTGGTATCAGTGTTCTACTGAACTCATAAATTATAGCTGAATCATCTTTCTTTTCTGGTGTTTGCATGGTATATATTCCCATCCTTTTTACTTTTAACTTTTCTGTATCCTTTTATTTAATGTGAGTCTCTTTTAGGCAGTATGTTGTTGCATTTTTTATATAAAAGAAAAAGCAGTCTGATAATCTTTGTGTTTAAATTGGAGTATTTAATTCATTTTCACGTGAAGTAGTTGAATATACTTGGTTTTATAGCTACTGTCTCATTCTCTATTTGTCCTATCTATTCATTTTTCCTTTCTTAGCTTCTGTTGTATTAAAGTGCTTTTATTTCACTATTTTCTTCTCTCTTACTTTTTAGCTATTCATTCCTTTACAATTCCATTTTTGGTTATCCTAGAGATTATGAAAGGCTTTTTTGACTTATTCTAGTTTATCTTAAATTAGTACGTTTACTCCTTCCTGACATGTAAGAACCACACATCAGTTTCACTCCACTTACTGACCTTCTCATCTTTTGAGCAATTGTTAAGTGTTTTATTTCTACATATGTTTAAAACACTAGAGGAGGTAATTTTTTTGTTATGTATATTTTACTACAATAAAAAACCCATTCACGATATTGTTTTGAACAGTTAGTTCCCTTTGTTTCTTTCTGAAGTTTCAGATTTCCATCTGTGATCATCTTTCTTCAACTCGAAGTATCAACTCCTTTTATATTTCCTGTAGTGGCCGTCTATTGGTAAAAAAAATTATCTTTTATTTGTCTAAAAACATCTTTTGTTTTGTTTTTAATTGACGTGCAATTCACATAAAATTAACTACTTTAAAGTGAACCATTCTGTAGCATTTAGTATATTCACAACATTGTGCAACCACCACCTCTATCTAGTTAACAAAATATTTTCATCACCCCAAAAGGAAACCCTGTATCCTTTGAGCATTAGTTACTGCTAATTTCCCCCTCCTTCCAGCCCAAGTAATCACCAATCTGCTTTCTATTTCAATGGATTTACCTATTCTGGATATCTCATATAAATGGAATAATACAATATGTAACCTTTTGTATTTGACTGACTTCTTTCACTTAGCATAATGTTTTTAAGGTCCATCCATGTCGTAGCATGTATCAGTAATTCATTACTTTTTAGGACTGAATAATATTTTATTGTATAGATATATATTTTATTTATCCATTCATCTGTTGATGGACATTTGGATTGTTTCCACCTTTTACCTATTGTGAATAGTGCTGCTATGAACATTTTTGTACATGTGTTTGTTTAGTACTTGTTTTCAATTTTGGGGGATATAGTATACAGTTTTCTTTTATTGTGATGTCTTGGTGCTGGTATCATGGTAATAATGGCATCATTAAATGAGTTAGGAAGTGTCCCTAGCTTCCAATTTTTTGGAAAAGTTTGTGAATCATTGGTATTAATTAATTCTTCTTTAAATGTGTGGTAGAATTTACCAGTGAAACCATCTAATCTGAAGCTCTCTTTGTTGGGAGGATATTGGTTACTGATTTAATCTCTTAACTTTTTACAAGTCTGTTCAGATTTTCTATTTTTTCTTGAGTCAGTTTTGGTACTGGAAATTTGTCTATTTCATTTGGGTTATCTAACTTGTTGGCCCACAATTACCCATAGCAACCTCTTATATTCCTTTTTATTTCTGTAAGGTCCCCACTCTCATTTTTGATTATAGCTATAGTAGTCCCCATTATCCACAAGGGATACATTCCAAGACCCCCAGTGGATGCCTGAAACTGAAGATTATACTGAATCCTTATATATATTATGTTTTTTTGAGCTGATAACCAAGCTGGCTCCTAAGTGACTTTGGTGGTAGGAGGAGAGGTCAGTCCCAAATCCATGCCTCAGGACCCTGGGCAAGCGTCATGGCGGTAGCAGTGTGCCTGGTTGCAGGAGGAGGGGTTGGTCCCCAGCTACATCTGTTTGTACATTCTAAGTTGTTGTTGTGGAGGAGTTGGGTGGGAGGGGGAGAGAGGAAGGGGGAAAGACATAGGGTGGGAGAAGGAGGAAGGGGGAGGGTGGTTGAGGCCTGTGGGACCCCCCTCATTCCTGCAGGGGAGACCAGGGGATTGTTGCTGGCTCAGGAGACCAGGGAGCTTCCAGAGGTGGTTAAGGGGTCATCAATGGGCTGACTACAGATGTTGGGGGTGTGTGGCCAAAGCCCTCAGCCTCCCACTGCCTGGCTCGAGAGCCTGAGGTGCTTTCCGCAGCTGTTTGGTGGTCATTGCTGGGCTGGGTGCAAGTGTCGGAGGGTGTGGCAGAGGCCCTTAGCCCACACTGTCCCAGTTCAGGAGCACAGGTTGCTTCCTGCAGCAGCTCAGTGGTCATCACTGGGCTGGATATGGGTGTCTGGCTGAGGCTCCTGGCCCTCCCTATTTCCTGGCTTGGGGGCCCAGAGGCTTCCAGTCCTTCTAGGTTTTATAGGCATTCTATGGTGAAGTGAGACTTTTGCTACTCAAACTTTGTCTCTCTCTGTGTACATTTTGTTTTTTCTTTCAGTTCTGAGTTGGATTATTTGCTGTCCCCACTACTTAAATTCTGCACTGGAACTAATTTGTTGTCCTTTGCTAACTTCTAAAACAGGGGAACTTCCTGTGAGGACCAGCACTTGAGCACTGTGGTTGAGCTAAATTGCCGCTTTTCTGCTGATTCCCTGGTGAAGGCTTTTTGTGCAGCTCAGGTTTTTTTTTTTTTTTGGTCTTTTGTCTTTTTTCCGTGTCCGGCAACGGATCGCAACCCTCAGTGTTGCCCCCGTACCGTACCGGGGACCGGCAACGGG
>NW_007726371.1:248973-306674 GCF_000696425.1 Galeopterus variegatus | reverse complement strand
GGCCGGTGGGTGTGGGGGACCCGAGCCGGGGGCCGGGAGCGCCGCCGCGCTTCCCAAGCGGCGCACTATCCAGTGCGCCACCGGGCCGGCCCCATGCAGCTCAGGTTTTAATGGTTGACTTTGTTTGTACTTCTGGGTCTCCTGAGATCTGGTACACTTGGGTTGTGTAGAAACTCTGGTCTGGACCTGAGTCTTTTCAGCAAGCTGCTTGTCCTGCAGTTCTATATTCCTGACCAGTCTACACAGAGTGATACTGTGCTGACTGGGGGGCAGATCAGCTGTCCATGCTGTGCCCCAGTGTTCCCCTGTTGGGCCCATACCACCCACTGCCTGCACTCCAAACACTTCCCATGGGACAGGTCATGCACCGGTCCCTTGCAATGACTCACTGCCCTCTGAGTGGCTCCTTTTTCCAGTTGTTATGGCTCCTCGCTCCTACGTGGGTCCACAGGAACCCTGTTTGTGGTCCTGCTGGTCTGAGGGCCACCAAGACCCTCCTCTCCTCTGCCACCTCCAAGCAACTTCATAGGAAGGGCACACAGTGGCTTTTGCCAGCTCTTGCTCTATGTACTCACCAGCTCCAGCTATACAGCAGCTGGGATTTTAAATGGTAGGAGCGGTCCTTTCTCTCATCATGGCTTCTCCCGCCTTCATGCACTCTGTAGGTCTCTCTTCCTCTTCCCCTGAACTCTAGCGGCCCCAGCTTTGCCGTAGTTGCTTTTTAATAGTTGTAAATTGGTTGATTTGTGGGAGAGAGTGACACTGGCAACCATCTATTCTGCCATCTTGACCAGAATCCATGTTTCCATTTTCATTTGTCTCAAAATATTTTTTGGTTTCCTTTGTGATTTTTTAGACTAATTGATTGTTCAAAATTGTGTTGTTTAATTTCCACGTATTTAGTTTTCCTTTTGCTATTTACTTCTAGTTTCATTCCATTGTGGTTGCAAAGGATACTTGGTGTGATTTCAATCTTTTTAAATTTGTAAAGACTTGTTTTGTGGCCTAATATGTGATCTATTCTGAATAATGTTCTGTGTGTGTTTGAGAATTGTATTCTGCTGTTGTTGGATAAAATGTCCTGTGTATGTCTGCTAGGTTCATTAGGTTTGTATTATTGTTCAATTCCTCTGTTTCTTTATTGATCTTTCATCTGGTTGATCTATCAATTATTAAAAATTGTATATTAAAATTTCTTACTAATATTGTGTTACTCTCTATTTCTCCCTTTAATTCCATAAATGTTTGCTTCTTATGTTTGAATTCTCTGCTATCAGGTGCATTTATAGGATAATTGTTGTATCTTCCTGGTGAATTGACCCTTCTGTCATTATATGATGTCCTTCTTGTGATGGACACAAGAAGGTGTCCTTCTTGTGATGGTTTTTGACTTAAAGTCTATTATGTATAAGTATATCTATCCCCACTATCTGGTTACTATTTGCACGGAATATCTTTTTCCAGCCTTTGATGTTCAGCCTATGTATGTCCTTATAGCTGAAGTAAGTCTCTTGTAGACAGTATATAGGTAGATCTTTTTAAAATATTCATTCAGCCACTGTATACCTTTGATTGGGGGATTTAATCCATTTACATTTAAAGTGATTACTGATAGGGAAGAACTTACTATTAACATTTTTGTGAGTTGTTTTCTGCATGTCTTATAGTTATTTTGTCCCTCATTTCCTCTCTTGATCTTTCCTTTGTGTTTTGTTGATTTTTTTTATAGTGACATGCTTTGATTCATTTGTCATTTTTCTTTTGTGCATCTTCTATAGGTATTTTATTTGTGGTTGCCATGGAATTACATAAAACATGGCATAGTTATAACAACCTATTTTAAACTGTTGACCACTTAACTTCAATTTCACACAAAAACTCTATTTCTTTACTCTCCTCATCCCACTCTATGTTACTGAGTACACAAATTACACTTTTTTACATTTTGTATTCATTAACATAGTTTTATAGTTATACTTATTTCTATGCTTTTATCTTATAAATTCTGTACTTCAATTAAAAATGATTTCTGCACCACCATTACAGTATTGGAGGATTCTGTATTCATCTATATGTTTACCTTTATCAGAGAGTTTTATATTTTTGTATACTTTTGTGTTGTTGTCTAGCATCCTTTTGTATCCTCTTGAAGGACTCTTTTTAGAAATTCTTGTAAGGCTGGCATAGCGATCATGAAGTCCCTTAACTCTTACCTGAAAAGGAAACATTTATCCAGGAAGGTCTTTATTTCGCCTTCATTTTTGAAGGACAGTTTTGCTGGATATAATATTCTTGGTTGGCAGCTTTTTTCTTTCAGCACTTTGAATATATCATTTTACTCCCCTCTGGTGTGTATTATTTCTTCTGTAAATCTGCTGATAATCTTTTGGCTACTTGGTTGTACACAATGAATTGCTTTTCTCTTGCTGCTTTCCAGATTTTGTTTTTGAATTCTGATAGATTGATTATAATGCGTCTTGGTGAGGGCTTTCTTTGGGTCCATCCTAATTGGAGTTTATTTGATGTTTTTACATAGATTCCAAGTGTCTGGTAAAGATCTCCATCTTTCCTTTAATTTTCTTGAATGTATTAATTATATTATTTTTAGTTTTCTCTCTGATAACTGTAATATCTGAATTATCTTTGTTTCTGTTTCTATGGCCTATTTTTCCTCTTGATATTTGGTTTCGGTTTTTAGCATAATTCTTAATTTTTGAATAGACAATAGATATTGTGAATTAACAAAAATTAAGGTTTTAGAAATCTAGATGATATTGTTATAATCCAAATAGTGTTACCTTTTCTTCTGGAGGCAGATAGAATTACTGGCAGATCAAGAGCTGGTTTTAGGCTTTCTTAAGGCTATTTTATTACAGCTTTACCCTTGTGTTTAGGCTGTAGCCCTTACTCCTTAGGGTGGGCCTTTCTGTTTTTTTTAACAGAAATGCAGGAGTATTTACCAAGTCTTCTTCTTCCACTTTGGTGAGGCATGAATGTCTGTTTTTGTCTCCTCAGTGCTACAAACCTGTTGAGATGTCTGCTTACACTTTTCAGCCTCCCAGTTGGTACTTTCTGCTAGGACGTGTTTGGTAATCCAGCTCTCCAGGGGGGTGAAAAAAGACCTGATTTGTAGTATTTGCTGATGTCCATGGTGTAAGTAATTCTATCATGGACACCTTCAGGTTACCAATGTGACATCATTGAGTGTGAAGTTGGTAAGAGATGTGCACAATCACCTTTAATGAGCTGGTGTGAAATGGCTCCAACTTAGCTTTGGTTTCTTGGAGTCTCACCCTGCACATGTGTGGCTTAGGAGACTTACAACAGTATGAGGAGATTTGCATGCAGATTTTTGAACTAATTTCGCTGTGATTCTCTTCTTTATGTGATTTTGTTCCTCAACTTTAAGCCATTGTTAGCTCTGACCTCTGACCTCTGTTTCCTCAGCCTGGAAAACTAATACTTCTCCTTAGGGTTTCTTTTTCTTTCTTTCTTTTGTCTTTATGTTATTTATATTATATTATATTATGTTATTTATTTATTTATTTATTTACTTTGCTTTGAATATAACATCCCATTCTCTTCTGAACTGTAGAGTTTCTGCTGAGAAATCTGTTGTAAGTCTGATGGCGACCCGTTATAGGTGACTTGATTATTTTTTTCTTGCTGTTTTTTGGATTCTCTTTATGTCTTTGAGTTTTGCCAGTTTGACTATAATGTGTCTTGGAGAGGACCTTTATGGGTTGAATCTGTTTGGGGGATTTTTGAGCCTCTTGGATCTGAATGATTATATCTCTCCCAATACCTGGGAAGTTTTCCACTACTATTTCATTGAACAGGTTTTTAATGGCTTTTCCTTTGTCCTCCCTTTCCAGAATTCCTATGATTCAAATGTTTGTGCACTTAAGGTTGTCTGAGAGCTCTCACAGATTTTCTTAATTTTTAAAATTCATTTTCTCTTTTTACTTGTCCATCTGGGTATTCCAAAAAGACTGTCTTTGAGATCAGAAATTCTTTTTTCTGCTGCTTAAGTTCTCCATTGAGTTTTTTATTTTGTTGAATGAATCTTTCAGTTCCTGGAGTTCTGCTACACTATTTTTTAAGGTATTTATCTCTTTGTAAATTTCCTCCTTCATATCTTGGACTGTTTTGCTCAATTTATTGTGTCATCTATTTGAGTCTTCATGTTTCCTTAAGATTGTTGCTCAGAATTCTTTTTCATACATTTCAAGGGTTTCCTGCTATATGGGGTCTGGTCCTTGAGAATTACTGTATTCCTTTGGTGATGTCATATTTTCTTTCTTTCTTTCTTTTTTTTTTTTTTGGTATTCTAGTATCTCTGTGCTGATGTTTGATAATCAGTTGCTTCTTCTATTACTCTGGAGTGGTTTTTGAAGAGAGACTTCTGTCTGTCAATGAGTTTTATTTGAACCATTGGGTATGGTGTTTTAGTTTGGGTTCCAGGTAGATGCAGCAGTATAGTCTCTGTGTGATTAATTTGGCCATATTTTATGTTGAAGTTGCATGTGAGTGCCTCCATGGCCTAGGCACTAGGGCGCTCAGTGGTTCCTTGCTGAAGTGAATGACATTGTGTTGGGTCATCAAGGTCATGGGTGAGATCCTGAGCTCTTGAGAGAAGCACCTGTGATCTCTGTCTCTCCTTGTCTAAAGTAGGTGACCCTGGGCAAACTTGCTGGCATCCTGCCTAGTGTCCTGTGACACTGGTAGGTGCACTGGTATGTACTAAAGAGCCTCGGTTTGAATGGATGACCCTGAGTGGAGTTTCTCTTTCCACTTCCCTGCAAGCAGAGGCTTCTCCTAAATCCTTGCTCCTTCCTCTTTCCTCCTGCCTCATAAAACACTGGAACACCTGAATCTGGGGGAGGGGAGGGGATGGAGCTGGTGGCGACTGGGCTGGGTGTTGGTGGAGAGCAAGATGGACTTCTGTGTGGGGGAAGGGGTGGCAGTGCTCTGGGGCTAGGTGGTGGCAGCGGTGGTGGCTATAAGGTCATACTTTCTTCTGTGGTTCAGGAGCTGGAGTGCCAAGTGTGGAGCTGCTGAGCTGCTTCTAAGGAAATGGGTAAGCCCACTAGGTGGGGCTGCAGTGAGGGGGCGCATCTAGCCACTTCTTGTGTGGTGGTTAGGACTGCTGGGCAAGCCTTCAGTGAAGTGCCCCATTCAGTTGCTTTTGGGCAGTGGGCAGGGCTGCTAGGTACATGTGCAGTGAAGGAGCCAGTGCAGCCACTTCTGGGCCTGTTGTCAAAGCCACTAGACAGGACCGTTCAGGATGGAACCACCTGGAAGCTTCTCAGAGAGGGGCAGATGCACTTTATTTTCACTGGCCTGAGGATGTATTCATTATGGTAGAGACCCATGAGCCATCCCTCTGGGCAAGGGTCTCAGGTACACACAACTCAGTCAGCCAATGGAATTGGGGGTAGGGGGACTAACAGATGTGGTCCACCTGAAGAGGATCTGCCTGTATGCTCTCTGGTTAGGGACATGGGGGTGCGTCAGTTCAGTAAGACTAGGGCTGGCTTCCCAGACTGCAGAGCTAGAGTCACAGCTGCTGTAAGCCTGGGCTTCAAGTCTCCAGGATCAGAGTGCTATGGCTTCTCCTGTGAGTGCACTGGGTGGAGGGCAGAGCCTTAATGCTGGGGAAGCACTGTGGCTACTGGCCCAAGGACAGGGTGCACTCCTATAACAGCTCTGGTTTCAAGATGGTGTTGTCCTGCATCAGCTTGGGTCCCAAGGGTGGACAGTGGGGAGTGCACCATTTCTCCTACTGTTCTAGAGCAGGGTAGTGTGTGTTTTCTACGGTGCTCCCTACACTTGGCTCTGGCTTGTCCTGGCAAAGGATCTGTGGCCCTTTATAGTGAGGATGGGTGTTGGCGTGGGTCCTCTGCCTGCCTTTTTGCCACAAGGGAAAATTCTTCCTGTACTGATCACAGTGTTAGAGACGTGGTGGCTGAGCCTGTGTGACTCTCTTCTCCTATCATCTTGGGTTTGTGTGCTCCACAGCGATCTCACCAGTCTCCTCCCGTACTTCCACACTCTTTCACCAATGCTCCTGTTGATATTTAGTTGTCTGTTAGTTGTTCTGGTCCTTTTCTGTGGGAGGAGCATGCCCTGGGCACCTCTAGTCTGCCATCTTGCCCCATCCCTTTCTCTGTGAACTTTTTGAAGTACCCTCGTATATGTGTCTGTTTATTTCCAACTATTTTTTTCTTTTCTATTTGGAAGTTATATGATCCGTTCCTATTCTTTTAGTGATTACTCTAAACTTGTTATCATGTGTAGTGTATTGAATTATGTCCCCCCAATACTCAGTGAATTTTGCATTGTGTCCTCCAAGTTTTACGTATTAGAAACTTAGCCCCCACTGTGACTATTAAGAGAGTGGGAAATCCTATTATGGTAATTGAAAGGTGGAGCCTTGAAAAAGTGATTTGGATTATAGGACCCTGCAGTAGTGAATGGATTAATAATGGTGGTCAAGGGCGTGATTCCGAGGGCTTTAAAAAGAGTGAATGAGGAGTTACTCTCTCTGCTCCTTGCTCCACTATTTTGCAATGTAATACCCTGCCATCACTGAAGTCACCACCAAAGAAAGCCTTCACCAGATGTATTCCCTTGACTTGAGCTTCCTAGCTTCAGAAACCGTAAGAAGGAAATTTCGTTTTCTGTATAAAATAACCAGTTCCACATATTTGTTATAAGCAACAGAAATGGACGAATACAGAAAATTCCAGAGGGGCCACTGGGCCACTGGCAACATGCAACTGGCCTGGAAAAGCCACAGGCATCAAAGGAGCACAGTGGGCTGCACCTGGCAGAGCTGTGGAAGCAAGGCTGCCCAAAGCCTTGGGGGCCCAGACGCCCTGTTGTGCCCAAGATGCAGGACTTGGAGTCAAAGAAGATTATTTTGTAGCTTTAAGATTTAATGTCTGCTCTGTTGTGTTTTGGACTTCTTTGGGACCTGTTCCTCCTTTCTTCTGGCCTATTCCTAACTTTTGGAATGGGAATGTCCACACAATGTCTGTTCCACCATTGTATCTTGGAAATAGACAAATTTGTTTTTGATTTTTACAGGTTCACAGCTGGAAGGACTTTTGCTTTTGGTCTCAGATGAGACTTTAGACTTTGGACTTTTAAGTTGGTACTGGAACAAGCTAAGACTTTTGGGACTGTTGGGATAGAATGATTGTATTTTGTATGTGAGAGTGACATGAATTTTGGGAGGCCAGGGGCAGAACGATAGGGTTTGGATGTGTTGTCCCCTCCAAAATGCATGTGGAAATTTGATCCCCAGTGTGGCCGTGTTGGAAGCCATTTGTGTCATGGGGGTGGATCCCTCATGAATGGATTAATACTCTCCCTGGGGGGCAGGGAGAATATCGAGTGAGTTCTCACTCTATTAATTCTCGCTAGAGCTGATTGTTTAAAAGACTCTGGTGCCTCCCCTCTCTCTCTTGCTTCCTCTCACCATGTGATCTGCTTGTACCCGCGGCTGCCTGCTGTTTTCTGCCATGAGTAGAAGCAGCCTGAGGCCCACACCAGATGCAGCTGTCCAAAAATCATGAGCCAAATAAACCTCTGTTCTTTATAAATTACCTAGTCTCGGGTGTTCTGTTATAGTAACACAAAAATGGACTGATATGGAAAATTGGTACCAAAGAGTGGGTTTAGGGTTAGAAATATGGACTGTAAAGGCCATTCTAAGGAGTTCTCAGAGAGAAATAATAAGAGGAGGGTCTGTCTCTGTCTCTGCTCTCTCCGCTTCTACCATCTTGCAATGTGAGACCCCTGGGTCACTGTTGCCACCACCAGATGGACTTTGGACTTCCTAGCCTCAGAAACTGTCAGCAATAAATTTTGTTTTTCTTATAAATCACCTAGTTCTGTGTATTTTGTTATAAGCAACAGAAATGGACTAATACATCATGTATATTTCATAAAGTTTAAAATAAATCGATATATTTCCCATCCTCCCAAATAATACAAGGACAATAGAACAGTTTAATTCTGATCATTTTGTTCTGGATTATATGTTTATTATCCAGCATTTTTGTTCTATATTTTTGGCCCCCAAATTAGATATTATTGTTTTACACAGTCAATGTTTATTTTAGCTTACTCATATATTCACTATTTTCTAAACGTGTTAGATCAAGAGGAGGAAATGTAAGATTGGTCAAGGCAAATATGGTGGCAGAGGTGCACTCTCCCAGGATTCAAGACTTAATGTGATGGAACTCAAGTAATTGGGACTGGCATTAGTATTCCACTAGGATGGCTAATCAAAGCTTGTTCTCACTGTATCAGTAATGGCCTAGTTAATAAGACAAAAATATTTGAACTTTCCTGATGCACTCTAGAGGAAGGAGTCTATGCTGCAGTGAAATTGGATCACCTGATCACATTGGGAATAATAAGTTCTTGGAGTGGTAGAGCCCAGATAGTGGCACTTAATCATCAGAAACAAAGGGAGTACAATCATCACAATAAACCACATGGACAGAGTGGCAACCAGAGTATTTTGAAATAAAGGGAACTCTAGTGGTGGCTAATTGGTAACAGAATCCCTCAAAATGAAGTATATGGGCATCCTACTAAAATGCTGTTTGTTCTATACATGTGGAAAAATTTTAGGTCTGCTGGACAAAAATCTAATTTGAGTCACTACAGTGAAGATTCACAGCCACTTACTCAGTTTTTAGACTTAAGCTTGTTAATAGACCTGGAGCTTCTCAACTGGGTAGGTGGTTGGATCCCTTTGAAGAAGGTCCCTGTAACATGATCACAGGCCTATACTGTTCATCTTTCCTGAAGCTTTACCCAGAGAGGCCTTCGGCCATGTTTCAAGGTGACTGTGCAGTGAGGAACGGAACAAACTAGAATTTTTGATTATCTATTAGATACTGGCTCTGATCCAGTGGGGCAAGAGATCCATTCTATAGTTATTTCCATAGCCACAGAATGTATAATATGAATAGGTATACTTAGTAACTGATAGAATCCCTACTTTGATTCACCAACCTGCGGGATAAGGTCTCTTGTGGTAGGAAATTCCCATCATCCCCCTCCAAACAATAAGACAGAAATACAGTGATACATAAACATCACTGTATGCCTGGAGGAACTGCAGAGGTAAGACTGGAGAGATGCAGGATGGTGACTTCTACCACATCCCCATTTGACTTATGTGATTAACTAGTACAAAAGTAAGAGAGTTTGTGGATAATGACAGCAAATTGTCACAAACTTAATCTGATGATGACACCAACCACAGATGCAGTTCTGAATATTGTATTTTTATTAAGGCAAATCAGCACAGCTCCTGGTCCCTTGTAGCAGTTGACTTTGTAAATGCTTCCCCCTCTCATTCCTTTCAGTAACGAAAATCAAAAGTAGGGATGATCATATATTTTTACTTGTTCCCAGAGCTATTCCAATTTTCCTGTTCTCTGTCACAATATAGCTTGGAGGGACCTTGACTGTCTTGATATCCCACAGAACATCACTCTGTTCCACTAAATGACCAATATTATGTTAATTAGACTTGATGATCAGGAAATAGAAATAAAACTAGATACCTTACTAAGACATATTTATGTATATGGTGGGAGATAGTACAGGATTCTGTCACGTAGGTGAAGTTTCTAGAGGTTCAGACTGGAACATTTTGAGATATCCTTCTAAAAGTAAAAAGAAGTTGCTGTACTTTGTGCTTCCCACCTTAAAGAAAGAGGGTCAATGAAAATACCAATAAGAAAATCACATTGCAGACTCTAAAGGTTTGGAGTAAGTCCATGCTCTCCTTGACTGACAATAATTCTCCATTTGGAAAGCAAGAAAAGCAGCTCCGGTCTTGCTATTAGGCCCTGGTAGGAACTGAATTACTGACTATGATTCACAAGGAGACTATATGACCTGAACTTCCCATTATGAACTGGTTGTGTTAACTGATTTACTGAATCATACAATGAATATATGCATCAGTTTTCTGTTATAAAATAGAAGTGGTTATACACAAAACTGGACATGAGCAAGTTGAAAAGGAATCTACTTATGCAGTTGATTCAACACTCCCATGCTACTTGCTCCTACTGCTTTACCATATCTCCTGCAACACACTCCTATGGTCTCATGAAGAGTTCCGTATGAGCAATTGCTATGGTATGAAGCTTATTGTCCCCTCCAAAATTCATGTGTTGGAAACATAAACCCAAATGCAACAGTGTTGGGAGGTGGGGCCTACTGGGAGGTGATTAGGTCATGAGGGCTCCACCCTCAAGAATGGATTAATGCCACTGCAAAAAAGACTTGTGGGAGTGGGTTCTCTTTTGCTCTTCTGCCACATGAGGACTTACTGTTCCTTCCCTCCAGAGGACGTAATGTTCAAAGTGCCATCTTGGAAGCAGAGAGACCAGGCCCTAACCTACTGACACTTTAATTTTAGACTTCTCAGCCTCCAGATCTATGAAAGAATAAATTTATGTTCTATATAAATTATCCAGTCTTCAGTATTCTGTTATAACAGCATAAAATGGACTAAGACATGAATCTGTACCAGAGAAATGGGGTGTTGTTATAACAGATACTTAATAATGTGGAAGTAGCTTTGGAATTGGGTAATGAGTAGAGGCTAGAACAGTTCTGAAGTAAATGACGGAAAAAGCCTATATTGCTGTGAATGGAGCATTAAGGGTGAGTATGGTGAGGACTCAAAAAAAGAGGAGAGCTGTAGAGAAAGCCTTGGGCTTAGAGATTATCTAAGTCATTGTGAACATAATACTGGTAGAAATATGGACAGCAAAGGCCATTGTGATGAGGTCTCAGACTGAAATGAGAAATATCTTATAAAGTGGCAAAGAACTTGGCTGAATTGTGTCCATGCCTGAGGACTTTGTGGAAGGCAGAATTTAAGAGTGATGAACTAGAATATCTGGTGGAAAAAATCCCAAAGCAGAGAAATGTTGAAGCTGCAGCATGGCTTCTTTAACTGCTTATAGCAAAATGTGAAAATAGAGAAATGATTTAAAGATAGAATTTATAATTAAAAGGAAGCAGAACATAAAGATATGGGAAATTCTCAGCCTGGCCATCTAAAGAATAAAAAATTGTGCTTAGGAGAAAAAGCCAAGCTACCATTTGACAAGGAGATTAATACGGCTAGAAGGAAGCCAGGTTCTATTCATCAAGACAATGGGAGAATGATCCTAAAGTCATTTAAGAGATCTCTGAAGCTGCCGTAATCATTACAAGCCCAGAGTGCCAGGGCCTTGAGGGCCAAAACCTTTTGAGAGAGGGGACCAGGGAGGCTGTGAGACCTCACGGCTCACTGCTCAAGGCTTTCTTGGGTCTCTGCTCTCTGAATTCTGGCACAACACTCCTCAGCTACCCCAGCTGTGGCTCAGATGGGCCCAAGAATAGCCCAGGCCACTGCTCTGGAAGGTGCAAGTGGTGAGCCTTGGCAGTGCTCACATGGTGCTAAGTCTGCAGGCATGCAGAGTGCATGAACTGTGGAGGCATGGCTTTCTCCACTTAAATTTACAAGGATGCTTCAGAGAGCTTTATGGCCCAGGCAGAGACTAGCCACAGTGGCAGAAATGCTGTAGAGAGTCCCCATTAGGGCAATGCTTAGTGGAGCCATGGGGTCAGGATTGTCCCTGTGACCTCATAACTATACAGCCACCAGTGTATAATGTCAGTCTGGGAGAACCACAGGCACCTGAATCTAACCCATGAGAGCAATGTAGGCTACACCCAGTAAAACCATGAGAGTGGGGTTACCAGTATCCTTGAAGACCCAACCCCTACCCCAGTGTGTCCAGACAATGAGACATGAAGTCAAAGAAGATTGTTTTCACAGCTTAAGATCTAATGTAGTTTGCCTGGCTGGGTTTTGGACTTACTTGGGACCAGTTACCACTTTCTTCTTTCCTATATGTCCCCTTTGAAATGGGAATGTCTATCCCATGCCTGTCCTACCATTGTATTTTGGAAGTACATAACTTGTTTATTTTCACAGGCTAACATCTAGAGGGAAATTTGCCTCAGGATAAATTATGTTTTGAGTCTAAACCATATCTGATTTAGATGAGACTCTGGATTTTGAACTTTTGAGTTGATATTGGAACAAGTTAAGACTTTTGGGGTTATCAGGATGAATGAATGTATTCACATGTGAAAAAGACACAAATTTGGGGCAGGGGGGCAGGGGTGGAATGCTATGGTTTGAGTGTTTTTGTTCCAAAACTCATGTGCTGGGAACTTAATCCCCAATGCAACAGTGCTGGAAGGTGGGGCTTAATGGGAGGTGTTTAGATCATGAGGGCTCCCCCTCATGAAAGGATTAATGCTGCTATAAAATTGACTTGCAGGAGTGGATTCTCTCTCTTCTGCTCTTCTGCTATATGAGGACATAACATTTTTCCTCTCTGGAAGACAGAGTGTTTAAGGTGCCATCTTGCAAGCAGAGAAATGGAGTTCTAACCTGCCGTCACCTTGATCTTGGACTTCTCAGCCTACAGAACTGTGAGGGAATAAACATCTTTTCTTTGTAAATTACTCAGTCCATGGTATTCTGTTATAGCAACAAAAATGGATCAAGACAGCAGTTAAAGGATGAAGGAGAAATACAGGTCTGATTTAGGCATGGATCTGCCCAATAGGCCATCGCCAGCTGTAAGTGGATAGTCACTGCACTGCAAGCCCCTCCCAGTGAACTGAATTTCAGGTGAAACATCTGATTGCCTACTTTGTGTGGCAGAGATGGCCTGCTGTATGTATTATGGATCAGGGACTTGGAAGAACATAATTAAACAACTGATGACAGGTGATCTAGGGAAGACATATGTAGTTGGACTTCTTGGAATGGGCACAGAGCGTGATGATAATTATGCCCTAAATAAATGCCCACCAGAGGGCACGTAGTCGAGAGGAGATTTTCAGTGATCAGGTGAGAAAGATTACCCAGCCTGTGGATGTCAGCTAGACTCTCTTCAGCCACCACAGTGCTAGCATACCCATCAATAGGATGGATATTCATGCAGGGATAGAAGTTGAGCTAGGGCTAAGCAGCATAAGACTCATTAAGGCTGATTCTGGGTGTTCATCCTGCCAACTGAGTTCATGATATGACACCATTCCCTGGGAGGACCAGCTGGCTACCTGGTGGCAGATTGATTAGGTCAGACATCTCCCATTATGAAGGGGGAAGTACTTTGTCATCACAGAGATAGACACATATTCCAGTATAGATTTCCTTTTATGTTTGCAGGGCTTCTGCCCAGCCACTGTAATTCATAGATTTAGACAGTGATTAATCTATGCCAAGGTAACCCATTATGATGGTAAATTTTATGTGTCAACTTGGCTAGGCAATGGTGCCTAGGTATTTGTCAAACATTATTTTGGATGTTTCTGTGAAAGGTTTTTTTTTTGGAAGAGATTGACATTTAAATTGGTAGACTTTGAGTAAAGCAGATTGCCCTTCATAATACAGGTGGTCCTCATTCAATCAGTTGAAGGCCTTAATAGAACAAGACTCACCTCTCCTGAGCAAGAAGGAATTCTGCCAGCAGACTGTCTTTAGACTTGGACTATAACTCTTCCCTGGATCTCCGGACAGCTGGCCTACCCTGCAGATTTTGAACTTGCACCTCCACAATCACATGAGCCAATTCCTTAAAATAAATCTTTTTCTCTATCTATATGTACACATTCTGTTTGTTCTGTTTCTCTAGAAAACCTTAATACACCTACCCCAATTGCTTTGACCAGAAATTCACTTTATGACAAAGGAAGTAACACTGTGGGCTCATACCCATGGAATTCACTGGTCTCACCATGTACACTGTTATTCAGAAATAGCTGTCCTGATGGAAAATGTAATGGCCTACTGAATTGTTCAGTTATGGAAGCATTGGGAGACAATACCTTGTGAGGTTGGGATGTTGTCATACAGGACAGTTTATGTTTAAAATCAACAACCCATGGCCAGAATGTTTAAGTATGAGAACCAAGGAGTGGAGTTAGGAGTGGGGCCTTCTCATTATGACATCCAATAACTCACTTAAAGAATGTTCTCTTCTTATATCTTCAAGCTTGGACTTGGTGTGTTTAGAGTCCTAGTGCCTAAGGGAGAAATGCATGCACCAGGATACCTGGTCATGTTTCCCATTGACTGGGAGCTGAGATATCATCTGGTCATTTTGGACAAACCATGCTACAAGCAGAGAAGAGGTCATTATTTTGGCTGAGGTGACAGATCCCTATTACCAGTGTAAAATGGGGTTGCTGCTATACGATAGGAGAAAGGAGATTGTGTTTGCAACCTAGGGGCTTCAGCGTGTTATGTCCTATGCTACTTTGCCCAATAGTTCTGGTCAAATGGAAAATGGGGCAACCAATAATGTAGATAAGACTAAAAAGAACTCATGTCCTACTGATATAGTTTGTTTTTCCCACCACTTAAAGAACCTCGTCTAGCCCAGATGCCGGCTGAAGGTAACGGAACATGAAATGGGTGGTGGAGGAAGGCAGCTTTGATTACTTGCGCAAGCTACAAAAATGGAGTTTGTAGAAGCTATGTTTTGTTACTCTTTAAAAACCTATTTTTATTCCCATTGCCTTATGTGAAGAGCACTAGTGGTGACTGTCGTTTTAGGTTTCGGGTGGTCTTTGTGTGATTCTGTGCTTGGAAAGCAAACTCTTTACCTAGGTGAAGGATAAGAGTGGATGCTCAGTGGCATAAGGAGTGGACTGCTGGATATCTATCATTTGCTCTTTCAGATCCACTCTCTCCCTTTTTTCCACCTTGCTTTCATCCCTGAGAGGCTGATCTTTATGCGTTACATCAACAGGCTGCCTTGTCCTTTAGTTAGTTTCTAGTTAGGTGTGTCCACAGGAATCACAGCAGGATACTCTAAAGAGAGAGAAGAGTGAGATTAGGCTATTTATTACCCCCTGCTCCTTTCTTGTAGGTTAACCTAAAGCTGGTGTGTCCATTATTGAAAGGTCACAATCTTTTTCAGAGTGGTCCTTTCTACATGACTGTTTTGGAGTTCTGGTAATCACTTCCTTCCCTCATTCCTTACTGCCTAGGGGTTTTTAATTTCTCTAGTATATAGTGCTATCCCTTGTGGTTTTGCTACACCCTGCCCACACTTTTGTAAACAATTTCTTTATTAAACACTCCTTGAATTTTCCTATTTTGAATGTGTCCTCTGTTTCCTACTGGGACCCTAATATGTCCCTTCTTCTTGTTTACTCTTACTCTGTGTTACCGCTTTCCTCCTCCAATTCCCCTAACTGAGGTGCTTACTTAGACTCCATTACTAGGGTATCAATTATTACCTCTAAGCTCGTGACTCCCAAATCTATAGCTCTAGCCCAGTTTTCTCTTCTTTGCTTCAACTGTGTCTTCGCATCTCCCTACTGAACCAAATAAATGTTAACATTTCCAAAAATGGAATTTGTCCCCTTCTTTCCAAGCCTGTATGCCTCCCACTGTGCCCCTAACTCAGTTCTAAGATATGTCAAGGATAAGAATCCTCTTCTCATGAGTGAAAATGTCAATTATCCTAGAGAAAGGACATTTTAAAACACTATTGTCACTGTCATCCAGACCTAACTCTCAAAATCATATTTAACTCACACCCCTCCCCAACTCCCAACTCCACTGCTGCCAAATCAGTTGCTATTATGTCAATTCTACCTCTTAAATGTTTCTATACCACACTGTCTTCTTGATTTTCACGGCTACCATACTCTACAGTGTAGTGTTGAAGGACATAGGCATAGGCCTCAGTCAGACCTGGGTTTCAATTCTATATATGCCACTTACTTGGATAAGTTTATTTCCTCATTCAATGAATATTTATTGGACATCAACTTTGAGCCAGGTACTGTTCTAGGCTCTGAAGATTCAACAATGAACAAGACTAAGTCTCTGCCTTCGTGAAGCTTACATTCCAGTGGGAGGAGACAGATTATAAATAAATTAACAAAACAATAAATAAGATAATTTTAGATCATGCTCTGATGAAAACTAACTAGGGAAAGTAAATGTCATGGGAGAAGGAAATCTTAGGTAGTGCCATAAGGGAAGTGTGGTTAGAGAAGAAAAGAGGGTCCTGAACCACGCCCTGGGACATGCAAAGATTGGGAAAAAGTAGCAAATGTGTTTATGGTCCTTACTAAATACTGTTCTAAGTACATTACATACAGTAATTTACTGAATCCTTACCAAAACCCTATGAGGTATCATTTTTATTTTTATTACCATTTTATTAATGAGGAAACTGAGGCACACAGAGGTTAAGTAACTGTCTAAGGTCATATAGAAAGCAAATGGTAAAAACGGGATTTGGTTTGGTTAAGAATCCATGTTCTTAACTATCATGCAGAATATTGCCTCCCAAGAGGAGGGAGAAGAGGAAGAACCAGTGAAAGAGACTGAGAAGTAATGCAGCCTTCATGATCTTCAGTTTATTCATCTCTAAAATGGAAATAAAAATAGTGTGTGCTTAATGGGGTTGTAATGAAGATAAAATCTTACAATACTTGCAAAATACATATCATAGTATTGTTGGATAGTAGTCACCTAATTAATGGTAACCACTATTATTACTTCTTAAATTACTGTAATAGTTTCCTATGTAGCCTACCTGACCCCTCTCTCCTCAGTTGCCCCTCTCCACAACCCAAACCAAACAACCAGCTCACACATTCCAACTCACCTCTGCGCAGTGATGCCATTGTAATTTTACATACTGCTCACCAGCTGAATATCCTTCAGTGGTTCCCAATTGCCTATAGCAGGGGTGAGTAAACCTTTTCTACAAAAGTCCAGATAGTGAATATTCTTAGGCTTTGGGCCATATGTTCTATGTTTCATCTACTCAATCCTGCCATTGTATAGCAAAACTATCCATAAACAATACATAACTAAATGGGTGTGAATGTGTTCCACCAAAACCTTATTTAGAAAAACATGGGGCAGGCTGGATTTGGCCCACAGGCCATAGTTTGTCAACCACTGGCCTGCAGAATTAAGTTTGGCAGTCAGGATCCTATCTACCTCTTACAGTCCTGTCTCCCATTGCTCCCAGTCATGCATTCAACACTCTAGCCAAACCAGATGACACTCTGTTCTCTTTGTTTACACTAGTTCCTCTCTCTGAATTACCCTTTTCTTCAAGCTCTGCCTGTTTCTCCTATCTATATATATTTATTATAGTCCTTTGTCAGAAAGCAACAGAACTGACCTTAGCTGTGGTATAGACTTCAGGTGCTCATCAGTATCAATGTTCTCTTCTTTCTGGATACCCATTTAGATTACATTTTCCTGTCCACCTTGCAGCAGGGTGTAACCATGTACCTGAATTCTGGACAATGGAATGTGAGCAGAAGTTTTATGTGTCATTCCCCACAAATACCTCCCACATTTGATCCCTCCAGTTAAATGCAGAGGACTCTGAAGACGCAGAAGGGAACAGAGCCAAAGAATGAAAAGAGCCTGGGTCCTTGAGTAACTGGAACACAGTCCTCCTGTTGACCTACTTTGGATAGGACATGAAGGAGAAATAGATTACATCTTTAAGCCACTGAGATTTGGGGGTTAGTTTATTACTTATACAAACTGATACACTAGCTAGCAAAGAATTTATTTGGAAGACAATGAGTTAGCTCACAGAAGGTAAAACTAAACAACCAGATCTCAAAAAAAGATGGAAATCAAGGCATCTTCCAGGATCTAGGTAGAGGGAACTAATGGACCACTCTTCCAGGGCACGAGTGGCACTAAGAATCAGCTCTGTTTTCCATCTTTGCATTGTGCACCTCAAGATTCAAATTCCTAGGAGAATCCAATTGACTTGGCTTGGACCTTGATCAGAGAAGGGCAGGACATATTGATTGGCAGTCCTCAAATGCTATACACAGTGGGGGAGGGGAGTCTTCCAAAGGGAAAAACATAGTGGGTGCTTGGCATATCCTACAGGACAGCAGTAAACCTTGAAGGCTTTTTGTGGTCCATCTATTGACTTCTTAATTTTAGTTACTGTACTTTTCAATTTTAGAACTTCCATTTGATTCTTTTCAATAGATTCTAGTTTTCTGATGAAATTCTACATGTTGTCCTTTATTTTCTTGAGTATTTATAGTCCATGTCATATAACTGCAGTAACTTAGTCATTATGAGTCTGTTTCTATTGCCCATTTTTTTTCTTCTTCTTGGTGCTATTCCTTGATACTTCAGTTAATTTTTTATTGACTGCCAGACTTTGTGCCTCAAAATGTATATAGAATCTAGATGATCTTATGAATCTCCAAAGGGGATTCCCTCTATTTTATGCCAGGTGGCAGAAGGGCTAGTTATCTTAATCCATTCAGCCACTGAACTGACCTGAGGCTGGTTTGCAGTTTCAAAGGTTGCTCATAGGTTGCTATATCTAGTTTACCCCATTCCTAGGTTATAGAGCTCCAAGGAGTCCCAAATGAGAGCTGGAGGTGGATGTTTCCTGTGGACATGCCTCCTTGTGAAGTTCTGAACTCCAATTTTTGTCTCCTAAGCTCTGTGAAACTTCCCCAAACTCCACTCTACTTTTAAGCCACTCTGCTTGGCTTCGAATTATTTGCCCTGCGCAACTTAATTGGCAATTTCCTGGAGGAGAAAGCCTGTGTTGGGCGTCAGGCTCACTATTCTGTACTTCCTCTCTCTTCAGTATCATGGCTGCTCAAATCCTAGCTGGCCTTGAAAGACCTTAAACTCCATTTTTTGTCCCTTGAGTCTTGTGATATTACCTAAAGTTCCATTGGCTTCTCTGCCTCTTAGAAGTAACCCACTACCCAGTGTCTGGGCCAGGAATTAACAAATATACTAAGAGAAAAACAACATGCAGAAAGTTGGGCTTACTTTGGTGAGCTTCCCTTCTTCTGCACTACCCAGTGTCTGGGCCAGGAATTAACAAATATACTAAGAGAAAAACAACATGCAGAAAGTTGGGCTTACTTTGGTGAGCTTCCCTTCTTCTGGGATCTCATGTCTCAAGTCCTGGGTTTTTAATGCCTTTAAAAAGGACTTTTCGGGGGGGGGGGTATTTCACCTGATTTTTCTAGTTGTTCTCAGCAACAGCATTTGTCTGCTGCAAGTTACTCCATCTTGAAGCAGAAGTACCTTGTATAGTACAATACTTTAATAAGTATCAGACATCTAAGAATTTTCTCGTATATTTATCTCACTTATGCAGTCCACAACTGGATTGGAAACCAGATGTTTTCACCACCTCAGATATGTAATGTTTAATGATGATAATGATGACAGTATGTGTATCAGTAAGGGTTCAGGACAGGAAACACAAGCCACTCTAAGTATTGTAAGCAGGAAGGGATGCCCCTCACCACTTTAATTACAAAAACGGAGTTATACAACCTGTTTCATTAAATATATCATGGCATACTTTCAGGTTATTACATACACAGCCTATTTTTTTCTTTTAGTTTGAGCTATAATATTTCATAAGGTGAATGTACTGTAATAAATTTAACCATTCACCTATTGGTGGGCATTCAGGTTGTCTCCAGGTTGTTTTCTGCCACTAAAAATAACACTTGAACAAATATCTTTACGACATTGAGTACTTGTACTTTTATTTCTGTGCAATAAAATTTTCCAAATGAGATTACTGCATCAAAGCGTATGCATATTTTTAAACTGTAATATACACAGTTGGATTACATTCCAAAAAGTTCATAATAATTTACAGGAAGGAATTTAAAACAGGGAATAGAGTACTACAAGATTGCTGGGAGGTCTAAAGGAGTCGGCTATAGGCTGGAACTACTGTAGGAGCATAGTTCCAGAAAAATACATAACTGAGACCTCAAGGGAACTACTCCCTCTGATGTCACCACTAGAGCTCTGCCTGAATCAAGAAGCTGCCATTTTCACCTCTGCAACTGCTACAGCTGTTTCTGAATAGCCAGGGTGCTAGACAAAGAGCATCCATAGCTGTGACTCAGCCTTTAGTAACTGGATCAAGAAGCTGCTGTTGCTGCCTTTGCTGGGGGTAGCAGGGGTAGCACCTCAATTTCTCTGGATATGCAGAAAGGTGGAGAATGAACACTGCAGAAAAACGTCAGATATACAGATAGGACTACTCTTTCTAGTTTGTCAGGTCACTTTCACCTGCCAAACTTCACATAAGTACATCTACTTGGTGATATGTAATTCACATGTAAAATCCTAGCTGCAGGAGATTCCAGGGTGGAATGGAAGTGGACTAAAGCAATCCATAGTATTAGTATTAGCATAGCCTATGAGTACTATATAGTATTTATTACTAACTATCCATTTCTGCATAAGGCTGTGAAAAACACTAATTTGGGGGTATTCTCTGCCTACCACTGGAACTTAAAAGCAGGGAGGGAGACAAAGAGATGATTCACAAAATAGAAAATGCATATGGCTTACAAAACTATGGGAAAATAATTTTTGAATAACACACTAATAATAAAAACAGCATATTAAAACCAAATATTTCTTGGCTCACGAAATTGACAAAAATAAATTTGAGACAAACTGAAGTTGGTGATAGTGCAATAAAATGGACAATTTTATTCACTGTTTGTGGGAGCATAAATTGGCCCAAATATTTTGGAAAATAATTAGACCATATATGTTAAGAACCATTACTGATATTCATGCACTCTGACCCAGTAATTCCACTTCTGGGAATCTATCCTAAAGTAATCATTCTAATATACTGAAAAAAGGTTTATATTTAAAGATATGCATTTCAGCATCACATATAATAGGGAAAAATTGGAAGCCACCTAAATATGTAATAATAGAGAAATGGTTGAGTGCATTTTGGAACATACACAAAATTAAATATTCTGCAGCCATAAAAATAATGCGTAAGTGAAATGATAGTAATGTTAGCCAGAAGTTTTACTTTAATCTATTAAGCACTATAGATGCAATGCTTAAGGCTTATGAATTTTTCAAGGACCTGCAAAAGGGTTTGAAACTTGACAAAAATTATTGGCTTCAAAATATGAAGATAACTGCAAAATCAAAGTCAATAAATCTTTAAGTAAATGCTGAAAAATGTAAAAATCAATTTTATAAATTATTACATTTTGTATTCAGAAAAATTTCAATACATTGGAAAATTGTTGGTGAGATTTTATCAGTTTGTAAGGATTCTTCAGTATAACTAATAATGAATTTCAAAAGCAAAACTAAAATTACTTTGAATTTTTAGCAAGAAATATGTTTAACATATGATATGGGTACATGTCAAAGTATATATGATAAGATGTGGGGTGAGGCCTCCAAAAGCAAGAGTGCAGGGGCTGAGCATGATCTTAAGATAGTCTGGCTAAGAAACACCATGTTTTGAGCACTTACTGTGTACCAGACACTTAATATACATCGTCTTCATTGTTCCCAACAACAGTGCTGGACTGTAGTTCTGTTTATCACAATTTCTTCCATTTGAGGAAACCTAGGCTTCAGGGAACTTAAGCAACTAACTCCAAGCCAAACATGTAGGAAAGGTGGAGCTAGAGTTTGAAAGCTGGTCAGTTTGACTCCAAGTCCTGTGCCCTTAATGAGAACATATGTATGTTATATGTCAAATTTAAAAAAAAATAGAGTTTACAAAATAGTATACCGTACCTGGTTTGATTTAATTTTAGAAAAAAATAAAGCATTCAATGAAAAAATATTTTTATGCTTTTTATTGTTTTGTATTTTCTAAAATATTTTTATGACAATTATGCAACAAGTATTTTTTTAAAAATTGATCTTATCTCTACAATGAGAACTACAAATCACTGCCAAAGAAATTAAAGAGGACAGCAAAAGATGGAAAGACATTCCTTGTTCATGGATTGGAAGAATCAACATAATGAAAATGTCCACACTACCCAAAGAAATCTATAGATTCAGTGCAATCCCCATCAAAATACTAATGACATTCTTAATAGAAATAGAAAAAACAATCCTAACATTCATATGGAACAACAAAAGACCCCAACTGGCCAAAGCAATCCTGAGCAAAAAATAAATAAATAAATAAATAAAATAAAGCCAGAGGCATTACACTTACTGACTTCAAATTATATTACAAAACTATAATAACCAAAACAGCATGTAACTGGCATAAATACAGACACATGGACCAATGGAAAAAGATAGGGAACCCAGAAATAAACCCACATACTTACAACCAACTGATCTTTGACAAAGGCACCAAGAACACACACTGGGGAAAGGACAGCCTCTTCAATAAATGGCTCTGGGAAAACTGAACATCCATATGTAGAAGAATGAAACTAGACTTGTACCTCTCACCATATAACAAAATCAAACCCAAAATGGATTACAGAATTAAATATAAGACCTGAAACTATAAAATTCTTGCAGGATAACATAGAGTAAACACTCCAGGACGTAGGGTGGGGCAAAGACATAATGAATAAGAACCCCAAAGCACAGTCAATAAGAAAAAATGAACAAATGGGATTATATCAAACTGAAAATCTTCTTCACCGCAAAGTGAACAGTCAACAGAGAGAAAAAGACAACCTACAGAATGGGAGAAAATATTTGCAAACTATGCATTTGACAGGGGATTAATATCCAGAATATACAAGGAACTCATGCAACTTAGCAGTAAATAAACGATCTGATTAAAAAATGGGCAAAGGAGCTGAATAGACATCTCTCAAAGGAGGACATACAAATGGCCAACAGATACAAGAAAAAAATGCTCAACATCACTAAGCATCAGGGAAATGCGAATCAAAACCACATTGAGATATCATCTCACCCCAGTTAGACTGGCTATTACCAAAAGACAGAGAATAGCAAATGCTGACAAAGATGTAGAGAAAGGGGAACACTTCTACACTGTTGGTGGGTCTTTAAATTAGTACAGCCATTACGGAAAACAGTATGGAGGTCCCTTAAACAACTACACATAGAACTACCATATGACCCACAGGAATGAAAATCATCAAGTCAAAGGGATACCTTCACTCCCATGTTTACCACAGCTTTAATTACAATAGCCAGGCTATGGTACCAACCTAAATGTCCATCGATGGGCAACTGCATAAGGAAAATGTGGTATGTATACACAATGGAATATTACTCAGCCATAATAAAGGATGAAATTCTGCTATTTGCAGCTACATGGGTGAGCCTGGAGAAAATTATGTTAAGTGAAACAAGCCAGACACAGAAAGAAAAATACCACATGTCCTCAGTCATAGTGGGAGCTAAATAAATAAATAAATAAACAAGAAAGAGAGAGAGAGAGAGAGAAAGAAAGAAACAACAATCACAATAATACGTTGAACTTTCAGAAGGAGAGAACAGAACTGTGGTTACTAGAAATGGAAAGGGGAGGAGGAGGGGGGCTATTGAGAAATTAATGAGAAATTGGTTAACGGACACAAAGAACAATTACATATTGTAATTACGAATATGTTAACTCTTCTGATTTGACCATCACATATTGTATACAACTATTGATAATCACAAATATATATATAATCAATCATGCTTCAATAAAAAAATGTTAAAGTGTAGGTAATATAGTAATACATGTTTGAAAGTGGATTGGTGTGTAAATGTAAGACTGCTGTTACTCTTATTTTATATGAAAATATGGTTAGGAAAAAAAATTGATCTCAGAGGAGTTTGATAACGATTGTATAGTAGTGACATCCTGTGGCTTTATGGGGTCATTACAGCCTCAGCTTTCATTTTAGTTTAGGAGCTGACTACTAGAGGGCAGCACTGAGCTGTTTTCTGGTCAAGCTTTCTGGGATGAATATGGCAGAAAGCTGGCTCAGGATTCCACTTCTCCACTCAAAACTGGAGAAAAACAAACCCATTCATAATATACATGCATGTGTGTGTGTGTGTGTGTGTGTGTGTGTGCATACATACACACAAAATACCCTTCAATAGCTTCTTTGCATTTCAAAGCGATATAGCAAAGTTTACTAAGTGCCAGCCTCTGGAATTATGTTGCCTGAATTTGAGTCATGACTCCCCCTTTTACCAGCCGTGTAACCTTGGCCAGGTCACGTAATATCTCTGGCCTTTTTCTTTTTCTCTATATGTAAAGTGAGGATGAGAACCTACCCCTTAGGGTCCCTACCTCTTAGAGTTGCTGTGAGAAATAAATGAAGTAATACATTTGTAGTGCCAGTTAAGAGGAGGTGCTCAATAATTGGTGATTATTATATTGCCTGTTGCCCGAGACTATCTTACTTTTAAGAACCATCGTATATCTTGTTGAGAACTGTAAACAGAGAAAGAACTTTGTTGTTTCTACTGAATTCACAAAAGAGATTTCAGTGAGTAGGGTTATATGAAATTTTTAAAGGAGAGTTGAGAATTGCAATTCAGAGCCCTCACTGGAATCAGGAATAATGATGAACATTCTGGTGCTATAGGTCAATGAGAACACTGAGGGCAATACTTAACCAGATAGTGTAGTTGATGTCCCTGACACAGCAGTTCTAAAAGGTCTGTGATGAATGATTGCTAAGTTTGCAGTCATGAATGGGTTTGAAGTACCCATATATTTTTAGACTCATAAAGACCTCAAATGGTTTTGAATGTCTTTCCTAAAGTCATCATAACTATACTGTAATTAAAACATAGAGATCCAGTGGGAATTTCTGAGCATATGGATACATTTAATGGCCCCAACACTGTGATTTAAGAGGCACTGGTTAGGAGTCTTGACTCTAAAGCTAGAACACTTATTTTTATAGTCTGACTCCACCACATACTAGCTGTGTGCCCTTGGGAAAGTTACTTAATCTCTCTGTGCCTCAGTTTCTCATCTACAAAATGTGGATAATAATAATATCTACCCCATAGGACTGTTGTGATAATTCAATGAACTAGTGTATTTAAAACCATAGAGCAGTGCCTAGCACATAGTAAACCCTCAATAACTGCTAGCTATTATTATTAACACAGAGAAAGACAAGTATTTGTTGAACTCTTAATCAAAAGAAACAAATTTACTTTAGAAGTTTTATTTTATGCTAATTGTCAGCTACTCCAACCTGTGCATTTGGAATTTCATATCTATTTAGGATTTTGGAGCATTCCTTGAATGATGGTCCCTTGAGCATCCTAGTCCTCATCAGAACCTTTTTGTGAAATACCTGCTGGGGGTCAATCACGGCAGCATGCACCAGTAGGTAGAAAAGGCTAGGAGGCCTTCATTTGCACCAGTATTTCCATCGAGTCATCTGAAATTCTACAATTAGGGATTGTTTCCTTTAGGTAGCCATTGTGTTTTCCTTGGAGACCCTGTTAAAGTACCTGTAGTCTTTGGAGGGGGTAGCACAAGAGGTATATTAGTGGAATATTTTAAGGATAAGCATGGGCTTCATTGATGCCAAATAACCTTGGGTTTGAATTCTGACTTCACCACTTACTAATGAGTTCATCACTAGGACTCCTGGATCTTGATTAAATTGTTGATTTCAACCTTCTATTTGGTACCATCTTTTTTTAATTTAGAAAAAAAAATTGACAATGATGCACTTTTTCAAAGTCCAGGGGATCTTTGCATAATTTTGGCCTAGAAATGCTTTTGTAGCATTACTTTATTGTAATTACATATTTGTCTTCCCCACCAGACTGTAAATCCTTGAGGGCAGGAAATGTGTCTATTTCCTTTGCCTCTGTACCCTTAGGGTCTAGCAGTGTATTTAGTAGCATTTAAAAAATGCGCACAATGGTTAATATTATTGTATTATTAATTATGGATAATTCTGTACAAAATAGAATATTTGTCATTAACAACAAAAAGAAAGAATTGGACTTTCTGGGTTCAAATTCTGGCTCCACTGACTAGTGGCTGTGTGACTTTGGGTAAGTTACTTTAACTTCTCTGGGTGTCTGGGAATTCCAATAGTATCTGCCTCATGGGGTCACTGTAAGAACCACAGGAGACAGGGGTTCCAAAAATGCTTGTCACATCATCAGCACTCAGTAAATATTATTCCCTAATTTATCTCAGTCGTGGTATTCTCATTTATAAAATGGGAATAATAATATCTACCTTCATGGTTATTATGAATAGAAAAAAGATAATGTATATATAACAATGCCTACCATAGTCAAATAGGAAAGCAGATACAAAATAGCAAGTGTTGACAAGGATGTGCAGAGACAAGAATGCTAACATATTTCTAGTGGGAATTAAAGTGTTGCAGATACTTCGGAAAACAGTTTGCCAGTTCTAAAAATGTTACATATAAAGTTATTATATGACACAGCAATTCCCTAGGTATATATCCGAGAGAAATGAAAAAAGCTTTTACATAAAGTTAATAGAAGCATTGTTCATAATAGCCAAAAAGTGAAAACAACCCAAGTTCATCAACTGATAAATAGATAAATGAAACGTGCTATATCCAATAAAGTAGAATATTATTTGGTCATGAAAAGGAATTAAGTACCAATACATGATAGAACATAGATGAACCTTGAAAACATTATGCTAAGTGAAAGAAGCCAGTCACAAAAGACCACATATTGTATAATTCCACTTATATGAAATGTCCAGAATAGGAAAATCCATAGAGACAGAAAATGCCTGGTCTAGGAGTGGGAGGAATGGGGAGTGATTTTTATACAGGTACATAATTTCTTTATGGGAATAATAAAAATGTTCTGGAATTGGAAAGCAGTGATGATTGCACAACTTTGTGAATATACTTAAAAACCCCTAAGCTGTACACTTTAAAAGTGTGAATTTTATGGTAGGTGAATGACATCTCAATAAAGCTGTTACAAAAAATATCTGTCATATAGTAACCCTCATTTAATAAAAGTCATTTTTACCCATTAACACCTCAGCTATCACCTTGGGAATCCAGAACAGGGCCTTGAGTGAATGGTGCCCAGGACAGAGAGGGACTGATAAAGGAAAAGAGGGACTGTGTGTGTGTGTGCGTGTGCGTGTGCGCGCACGCAGCGGTGTGAGGGGAAACTGGCGGTCTCTCTTGGAAGGAAAAGTAGTGAAAGCACTTCAACTATGTACTTTGAATTTTGCAGGAAGCCAGCCTGGGCCATCTTTTATATCCTGGGCTGTAATCACAGCTGATGAATTATCTGGCATTTAGAACTGTCCTGGAGAAAAGACGATTTGTGGCTATTAGAAGGGAAAAAGGAAGAACAGAGAGGGAAAATCAGAGTGTATGTGAGCGTGACTTTGAAAGGTACAAGAAGGCAGTAGTCTGTGGTGGATTCATTTATCCAGAGGAGTCTGTTTGTTAATCTCTGGGTCAATGCATTTAGGTCAGCACTAACTCTGTTATAGGTGGGATCAATTTAAAAGATTAGCAGTGTCACTCTAAATCCTAATCCAGGTCTTGGTCTGGGGATGCTGAAGAGTGATTTTAAAAAGGTTTACTATCCCTCTCAATTATTTACCCCATAAATGGAATTTATCCACAGACTGGAGTCCTTGGCAAGATTATGAATGCACAGAGGATGCATGAAAATGGACACACTGGGGTAACTATGCCAGAGATTTGCATGCTGCAGGTGGGAAGCTGAAGACATTTGAGTCGTGAATTACATGGTAAGTAGTTGATAGATCTTGTTTATAAGACAGATTGTAATGGGGGAAAAACACAGCCCACTTGTGAGCTCAAACTTTGACTGAAATATATTAGTTTTACTGCAGTATGTAGTAAAATAAAAATTAAAGAAAAGAATAAAAGAGAAAAAAAGAAGGGAAGAAGGGGGAAAAAGAGCCTTTGAGACACTTTAAGTCAAGGTTTGGATATAAAGACTCTCATCCAAGCTTTCATTTAGTTTCTATCTTTTTTATTTCTTCCTGATGTTGTCTTATACAAGCTATTAACTTGATTCAGGCTGTAACTGCAAAGATCAATCATCCATAGAAGTCCTCAGCTTGACAAGGTAGAATGAGGAACCATTTCTCTCAGAGCTATTTGTCATAGTCTTCCTTTGTACATGTTTAAAGAACAGTCATTTTCCTTGTGCAACCAGGCTTCCCAGCAGATTGTGAGAGCTACCTGAAATGAATGCATGCCAATGCGCTAGCCACTTTCCATGGAGGCCTGATCCCATGCAGGTGTTTGTACCTGAGTTACCTAGGCAATGGCCCCAGATCAACTGTATTTCCAGAATTTCATACCTTCAAACTCTATTTTATGCCTCCATTTTCCATTATGCCTATTTTTCCCATCTCAGGGAAGCCTTCAGCTGTCTTGTTTTGAAGGCAATAGACAATGTCTTTTACAGAAGAGCTTTATAATTTTTTCTTTAAACCCAAATCAGTAGGTGAAGGCTTAGGGCATCCTCCCTCTCTCCCTCTCTTCCTTTCCTCCCTCTCTCCCTCTCTTCCTTTCCTCCCTCTCTCCCTTCCTTTCTGCCTTTCTTCCTTTTTTTAAAGAATGAGTTTCCTTCTATAAAATCTTGGGGTGAGGGATCAAGATTAAGTTTTACAGCATTTTTGTGTTCTATGTCTTCTCTTCACTATTTGTTCAACAAATATTTGTTGAGCACCTACTATGTGTCAGACACTTTGCAGAACTTTCTGGTTCTCCAAGGAGTTTTAGCAAAGTTAGAAATACCATCCAATGCATGACAGAGTTACCAGAAAGAATGTTAAGGGCAAACCTTTAGCTTGGGGGTGATCTTGCAGTTAAGAAAGGGAAAAGAACAACAACAACTGAGAACAAAGAGCGAGAAACAATTTCTGACATGTGGCTTAAGGAAGGACCCATGTTCTAAATGCATAGATTTGAGAAATACTAAAAAAAAGAAAAAAAGAAAAAAAATATATATATCAAAAACAAAAACAAAAAAACTTTCTAGAATTTGGGGTGGGGCTGGCATTGTGGTTAGTAGGAATAATCTGGATTATAACGTAAAAATATCAGCCTTACACCTAAAATAGACAGCTGATCATTTTCATCTGAGAGGCACCAAAAGTCCCTTCACTTCTTAAAAAGTGGTCCATCCCCCTTTGCCTTTCTGCAACTGATGCTTGAAATTGAAGTTATAATATTAGAGATGAATTCTTTCTTTATGAACTTCCTTCCACCGCCTTTTAGAAAATAAACTTATTGTTTGGGAGGAATAGGAGAAAGTGTCAAGTATTATCATTTATTTATATATCAGTACAAATTATTTAAAGAGCTTCTTTCTCTAGAGTTGTTTTTCTGTCCGTTAACAGAGAGGGCGGAGAGATTGGGGCTAGAAGTTTGAAGAGAAATGTTACCCATTGGATAATTTTACCAAAGGTGGGTCCTGACCAAGGCCTAAATAGAGCCTTTTCAAGAACATAGTAATATAAAACATTTTTGTGCTCCATGTCTTTTCTTCACTGTATGTTCAACAAATATTTGTTGAGAACCTACTGTGTGTCAAACACTGTGCAGGGCACTGGAGATAGAATGGTGGGCAAAAGCAAACAGGGAACTTACAAACTTGGCCTTGCATATGAACCATGTTGGTGGACGTTTTTGCTCTCTCTCTCATGATGTATGTGATTGCTTTACTTGATGAGATTTCTTGACCAGACCTCTACACTCCCCAACTTTTTTCATAGTTACAGTCCTAGCACAGATCAGGTTCTCAATGTGTGTTTGTTAATCATGATGATAAGATAACCAATGGTTTTAGGAACCTAGGTTTTCAGTGTAGCATAATTCTAGCATTGTGGGGGAGAGGGGAATTCACGTTGCAGGTATTTGAGTTTTCTTTTTTTCGTTTTTCTTTTGGCAGTTAGCCAGTATGGGGATCTGAACCTTGGTGACATTGTAAGTACTTGATAGAGGATTCTAGGCCAAAGTTAAAAATGATCAGGAACCGGGTCTGCCAGATAGAAATAAGTGCAAACCACCTGGAGGAAAATCCAAATTCAGCAAGAACCTAATTAGAGTAGCAAAAGCTGGGGAATGTTGAATGAACTCAGAAAACAGTTTAACAGTACAGAGGTTTAGAAAAGTAACCGCCTGGAAGAAGTGCAGAATCTCAGGATCGATGTACATCAGAGAAGAGAGGGGCTTGCAGATCCTCTAGTCCAGCTGAGGAGGAAAAAAGAGAGAGTTGGTGGCGGGGGAGTAGCAATTTGTCCAAAGTCACATGGTGAGTCAGTGGCAGAACTGGGTCCAGGATCCTGGCCTTCTGATTCCCAATGCAGCCCTCTTTTCAAACAGCAGGGAAGAACCAGTATTTATTGAAAGACAAGTGCATATTTATCATTCTAACTTATTTAATCCCTTATTTCAAAAGGGTTAAATTAAATTTACACCTATTTTGCAGACAAAGACATTGAGAATTGGAGCTAATATGCCAAAGGGTGTTCTCCTTCGACTTCTACTCTTGAAAACTAGGATTAGCCTTATAGAGAATACAATGTGGCTGGTGGCCCCCATCCCCCGATGTGCAACACTATGCCCTGAGTGACAGGCAAATGGACTGTCCCAGGGCTGGGCTTGAACACTAGTGGCAAATTCCTTCCAATTGGATAATAAATTTCTGGTTGTTCCTCCCAATTTACTCTGCCCCTTGCCCTCTTTACTTAATTTATTCCTTCATGGAGGACTAAGGGACTTTTTTTAAAACCACAAATGAATCATTCAAACTCAATTTGAGTAGCATAGAAGGTAATAATAATGGTGGTCTCAGTGACTTCGTAGATTAGGGGCTGTCTGCAGAACTTCTAGTACAGTGCTCAATCAACTGGGGTGCAAATCCCCAGTCTATCCCTCAGACAAGTTACATACACTTTCTGAGCCTCAGTTTCATCATCTCTAAATAAGATAATACCTATCTCGAAGAACTGTGATAAGCTTTTTTTGAGTTTTTTAAATAAGATAATTCCTGCAAAGAGTGTAACCCAGTGTTTGACATGTAGAAAGAACTCAGTAAATCTTAGCCTTTGTTATTCCACTCCCTGATGTCCGACTTAAATGTACAGATTCTGAGAAAGAGCCAATCAAACTGTGTACTTGGGGAAGAAGCAGCAGTTGGTTGGCTTTCTTGCACTGTCGCTGTGTGCAGGGCTCTGTTCCCCATAGAGAGTTGCCCTCACTGTTGCCCACTCCTAGTGGTTAAAAGAATGAGGTTCTATAAAAACAGCCATATCATACAGTTCAATATCCTTGTCATCATACAGACCAGAAATATGGACTTCTCCCATACTACTCCAGGAAAGGGGTTGCTAGTGTGCCCTGGCTCTCAAATTTTGACACAACAGAGAAAAGATTGTGGCTGGGAAAAGGTGAGAAGAGAAGCACATGGCTCTTGATTAGAGCTCAGCTTGTAGTTCTGGATTGGGAGCTCTTTGAAGGCTGAGTCCACACCTCACACTTCATCGATTGTATATCTCACTCTCATGCCTTCAATATAGTCAGTGCACAAAACGGATCTATTTTGGGGAAAGAGACATTGGACTAGATTACCTTTGAGGGTCTTGAAATAAATTTGAGTTTCATATGCATATAAATCAGCTCAGAACAGCCTTTTTATTACCTTAAAAGCAAAGTTGGAAGTTTCCCCTTTCATCCTACACAACCCTCAGACTCTGACTCATGTTGTTTTGTGAGATATTTCCTCTCTCAAGTCTTTCTTGATCCTCATTTAAACCAACTTTCACCTGTGTACAGTTGTTGGGGCATGCTATTATGGTAGGTCTTTAAGACCCACTAGGTGTACCCTAGATTGGTCTCTTGAGGAGCCAGGGTTTCTCTCAAAATCATGGTGAGAGTCAAGATAATAACCAATAGGGCTGCCACAGGCAGAATTGTTGCTCACAATAAGCAGCCATTTGGATTTGACCAGTGCACACCAGCGTTGATTATCGGCCCTGAAGAGAGCCATGCCATTATTTTGATCTTTGATTAGAATTAAGGATTTACTAAGGATTTTCTTCATTAATATCTCTCCCAAGCAATTAATTCTTCTCATATGTCTAGAGGTTATTCCTCTCCTTGGGTCAACTTTAATGCATTATTCACTCATTTCACAAGCATTTATCTGATGCCTCCTATGTGCGGGGCACTTGTATAGGCATTAGAGCTATAAATAGGACCTCTAAAAGTTCCCTGTCCACAGGCTCTGTTCTCCATAGAGAGTTGCCTTAGTTGTTGCCCATTCCCTGTGGTTGAAATATGAGGTCTTGTAAGTACAGATATATTAATCAATTCCATATCATTGTCACAATATAGACCATAAATACAGACAGTTTATAATCAGAGTAATACCTTCTCTAATGCACATAAGTATGAAGCACAGATGGAGAAACAATGAACTCAACCTAGGGGCATTAACTAAGGCTGCACAGAGTAGAGAACACTTAAATTGAGTTTTGAAGGTAGAGTTCATCAGGAGAACCCAGAAAGGGAGCATGAGAGGAGGGAAGAGAGCGTTCTAGGCAAAGGGAATGGCATTTTCCATATCCTAGGCTTGACAGACAATGTGACACATGTATGAAGGACTACAGAAATTTACTATGGTATCAAATAAGAAGAGTGGTAGATGTGGTTGTAAAGAGAGGCAAGGGATAGACCAAGAAAGACTTTGCATGTGTCATCTGGAAAGAGTTCTTTACACTTGCTGACTCAACTTCATTAATTCCCATTCATTTTTACTGATTGTGGTTCCTCAATTTGTAGCCTTACTCCCAGAATCCAAAGCCAATGGACAACTTTTTATATTTAAGTTTTCATTATGACCTCCTTTCTCTGACCGACCTTTAAGTGTTGTGAGTTCTCAGGGTTTTGTCTTCTTTCTTTATTTCACAACTGTCCTTTGTTGACATTATACACTGTCATCCTTTAAACTACCTTCTATCAATCGATTACACCCAAATTTAGGTCTTTAGTCCAGCTTTCCATTAAGAGCTCCAGTATGTCAAATTATCTACAAGATATTGCCTCTTGTTGGCCAATTCAACATGTCTAAGGAATGCATTGTCTTTCCTGCCCCCTTTTTTCTGTGTTCCCTATCTCAGAGACTTGTACCATTTTTTTTTTTTTTTTTACCAGTTGCCTGGGTCTGAAAAGATCAAAACTGTCTTAGAATCCTTTTGTTTTAAATCAAAATATGTGCCAATTAGGATTCACTTCAGCTGCATATAACAATGAAACCTAATTATGCAACATATCAAATTTAAAAATCATAATAGTAGCTTTAACAAGATAGGAGTATATAATTTTTTACTTTCTTCTCTTGTAAAAGAAGCCTGAAGATAAGAAGACTAGGCTGGTATGTCAGCTCTATAGTTAGTTGTCAGGGGTCTTGGTTTCTTCTGTTTTGTAGCTACAACATCCTTAGTGTACTGCTTCATGGTTTGAGAGCTGTCAGAGTTCCAGCTGTTATACTTGTATATGCTCTTCAGCCAGAAAGAAGGAAGAGAGAAGAGCTCTCCCTCCTTTTTAAGGATACCTGGTAAGGAGGAATTGGTAAAGGGACATGAAAATCGACTACACTGTATATTAATAAAGTAAAAAAAAAAAGATACTTGATAAAGTTCCACAGATACCTTGGTTTACATCTCATTGGCCAGAAACTGTCATGTGGTCAGAACACATGACTAGGAAAATCCTCTTACCTTCTATATCTTGTCAATCACCAAGTTCTTGTTGGTTTTATTTTTGTAATCTCCTTGATATTTTTAATCTTGGAGGAATTTATCTCATTCCTCTATATCTTCACTACCGTTCTCTTGATCTGTTGTCATTCTCTCTTATGGATTACTACAATAGCCTCCAAACTGGTCTTCCTACCTCCAGTCTTGCTCCCTTCCAACCTATTCTCCACAAGACTGCTAAAGTGATCCTTTAAAATGGAAATCTGATAATACCGCTTCTCTGCTTAAAATCATTGGCTGCAGGATTAAATCATGACATACAGGACTCTTGGTGACCTGGCCCTTGCCTTGGCTGACATCACAGACCCAAGCAGAACAAATGCCCTGGAATTCTGAGAGTCTAACATTGTGTGTGTGTGTGTGTGTGTGTGTGTCTGTCTGTTTTACTTCCATGTCTTTCTTCTTTCTGCATGTTGTTCCTTCTGCTTGGAAGGCTCATACCACAAACCCCCTCCTCCCACCCCCCCTGCAACTCCATTCACCTCGCTAACTTTTTTTTCAGTGTGCAGCCCAGAGAGATCTCCTTCCTCTTCTCCTGAAATCTGGGTTTAGGTGATCCTCTCTGTCTTTCTCTGTCTGGGCTGCCTCAATCATAGCACTTTTTACTCTGCATTTCCATTATCTGTTTCCATCTGTATCTCTCCAAAAGGGTGGTATGGGAAGAAAAGGGAACATATTTGAAATTGTAATAATAATAATAATAATAATAATAATAATAATAATAATAATAATATAATGCTTATGACATACCATACCCTGTTATAAGCACTTGCTGTATGTTAACCAATGTAATCCTCACAAAACTGTGAGGTGGGCAGCTATTACTGAAGTTGGATCAACAGAACTTGGTGATGGATTAAATGTGGGGGCAAAGAAGAAGGCGGAGTCTAAGTGATTCCCAGGTTTCTAACTGAGGCCAGTGGGCAAACAATGGATGGAGGTACCATCTACTGAGATAAAGAATATAGGAAGAGGACAAGTTTTGGTCAGGGTCGGGGAAAGAAACTTTCAGTTTGGGGACGGCCATTCCTTTGTCATTCTTTCATAGTTGATATTTCCAGAAGCTTCAGAAATAATGTAAGTAATAAACCTTTTCCTCTAATTGACAGGCATTTGGAAATACCACTGTCCATCTCGGGAGAGCAGAATAACCTGCCAGTATTCATCATTAGCTTGAAGGAGGCAGGAGGGCTATGTTACTGGGACCCTGGCCTTTTTCTCGCCTTATGCGCTGGTTTTCAGTTCCCAGCAGACAGTCAAGACATCATGGCCTTTCGTCTTCCAAACTTGTGTGGTGCTTGTGCCTCCTGACCCTCACGTCCCTCCTGCAGCAGGTGTGGCCACT
Source organism: Galeopterus variegatus (assembly GCF_000696425.1). Taxonomy (NCBI): domain Eukaryota; kingdom Metazoa; phylum Chordata; class Mammalia; order Dermoptera; family Cynocephalidae; genus Galeopterus; species Galeopterus variegatus. The sequence continues at coordinate 271,634 of NW_007726371.1, read as the reverse complement.
CTCCTACAGGATAGGGGTGGTGGGCCCTTGGGCTTGTGATCCGTTGTTCTCAAAGGCCCTGCCTGAGGTTGCTGCTCAATTAGCCGTTGAACGGATTAACCAGGACCCATCCTTTGACCTGGGTTACTCTTTTGAATATGTGATTCTCAATGAAGACTGTCAGACTTCGAGGGCCCTCTCCAGTTTCATTTTCTACCACCAGGTGGCCTCAGGATTTATTGGACCTGCCAACCCTGGCTACTGTGAAGCAGCCTCCCTCTTGGGAAACAGCTGGGACAAAGGGATTTTCTCTTGGGCTTGTGCGAATTATGAATTAGACAATAAAAATAGCTACCCGACCTTTTCTCGGATACTCCCTTCTCCCATCCGGGTGCTTGTAACTGTCATGAAATATTTCCAGTGGGCTCATGCTGGAGTCATTTCCTCTGATGAAGACATTTGGGTGCACACAGCCAATCGAGTCGCAAGTGCTCTTCGGAGCCACGGCTTACCTGTAGGGGTCATCCTGACCATGGGACAAGACAGCCAAAGCATTCGGAAAGCTCTTCAGCAGATTCGCCAGGCAGACAGAATTCGCAGTGAGTGCTTTTTCTCGGCTGAGGTTCAAACGTGGCTTCAGTGAAAGATATTACAATCTCCAAAACATTTCCTACCTTTACACCCTAGGATAGCACATTCCTCCCCAGTTCTTTATGCATTTCCCTCTTTTACTCACACTAAGGCTCCAAAACTGTCCTGCTTCAACAGAGCCTATTTTATGGACTGAATAAAGGTACAAAGAACTCTGGTTCAAATGCCCCTGGGTGCGAGTGCCTGTTCTCCACAGCTGGGTGGGGAAGAATGGAATTATGAGCGATGTAGCCACACATCTTCTCTGCCCTTAGGACCCTAGTAGTTTCAGACCAGCCAAAAGTGGGGTTTTTCTCATGGGTTCATTTTTGTCTGTTCTAGTCACTGTGGGACAATTTATCTTTGACTCCCTTCTGGGTACTATCCTTCATAAGTGCTCAGTGCCCTTGTGGGGCACTTAGAACCTGTCTTCTCTGGAGTCCAAAATGCCTGCCCCTCTCCCCTTCCCCAAAAGCCAGGCTTTTACTCCTTGCAGCACACAGCTAGTTGATATGCAGGGCACCTAGCTGATAAATGAAAGCATATTAAAATGAGAAGAGAGCCTAAATTTTAACATGCTTCCCCTTACCAAGGGAAGTTTTATGTTCACAGATGATTCTTGCAGAGACAAAGGACAAAGTCTGAAGCTAAAGACTTGACTCACTGAAGCTACCATCACCATGGGTGTATTTGGGGGAACGTATGGGGGGGGCGCTTCCTGATCCTCTTGAATCAGATCTCTTTTACCTACACTTACAGCAAGCCCTTGTGACACTTGGTTTTGATTTTTTTCTATTTCACTTGTTTAATCTCCACTTTACCTTCCTCTGGAAGTGGCAGTGATTTGTGGGAACACTGCTTATTCCCCCATTGCAGCCATTCCACCACTTTAGAACAGATAGCTCAGAAACTAATTGGCAAACTGATTACTTCTAGGATTAGTGTGGGTCCCAGTCATTTTCTTAACATAACAATGGGCTTATTAGAGAACAGTCCAGCTTAGGCCTGGCCTATAACCAGAAGCCCATTTTAAGTTTCAAGTGTCTTCAGTATTGGACCTTAATTATGATCATTATGGCGGGGGGATAAGGGCAAGGATTTTTAATTCCAAGAACTACAATAGTCTGCTTCCAGCTCCAGTCTACAAGATCCTCTAATGTTAAGCAATCAGTGTAGCTCTGATTACTTCATAACATAGCTTGATACTTTCAAAGCAGAGCACAGAATTATTTTTAAAGATATAAAACCATTTCCAGAGAGAATCCATGCCAGAAAAAGGCTAACATACTTAGTATCATAACTTTATAATATGTTACAAATCTTCATGAAGCCCAGTGTCTCCTGCAAGTTTACATTCCATGAGTGTTTCACATCCTACCCATTCTAAATAGTATACTTTGAAATGACATTTTGCCCTCTACCATGAAATGTTAAATAAATCCAGGCCCTGAAGCTCTTTGGGCTGTGAGACTGAGAGGAATTAGGTTTGAGAACTCACCACCCACAACTCCTTTGAGGCAGAGAGGTAGCAAGTGTGCGTATTATTGCCCTACCATTAGAGATTCTTTCCTTTAGGTCAAGCGTTCTCACTCTGGCTACATGCTAGAATTACTTGGACATCTTTGCAAAATGATTGGTGCCAGAGTGCCACCTCTGGAGATTCTGATCAAATTGCTCTGCAGGGAGGCCTCAGCCAAGGTATTTTGAATAGCTTTCCAGGTGCTTATAAAGTGCAGCTAGAGTCATTAACTTAACCACTGCTTTAAGTTAACAAAAATGAAAACAAGTGTTCCTCACTTTAAGTTACCAGTCATTTTGTCTTAATGTGACTTTGTTTAGTCAGGTTGTTTTCTTTATAACAGTATGGATCAGCCTTCTAAGGGAATTTAAATTTTGAGATGGGGGTTGGGGGAGAACTTAGAGAGAATGGTTATGAAGACCCTGAGTATACAGGACAGCAACAGGAAGTGGAGGAGGAACTCAGAAAAAGAGAGAAAAGGGAGTGAAAACAAAACTCTCTACTCCAGGGTTTTCCCTATGGTTTCTGACAAAACATAGGCAGATTCAGAAGATATAAGTCAGAATGTAGGTGAGGTGGGGGCAGGGAAACTAAGATGTCAGTTGTGCTGTGGCCTGAGTATGACCTCAGGCAACTTGGTGTGCAGTTTTCAAAGGAGTGTGTGGTACCCACACTTGATACACTTAGGTGATGGTTTCTGAGGGCATGCCAATTGGTGGATGAGGTGTGGCAGTAGGAGTTGTGGAAAGGGAGTAAATGTTAAAGTAAGACAGGGCTTGTCCTTGTCCTTCACTTGATCATCTATTGAGAACAGTGCCCCTGTCAGTGGGAGTATGAGAAGCAGAATCCAGAGAATGAATAAAAATAGAGTATCAGGGCTCTAGCCAAGTGGCCTAGGGTTTTGGGCATATCTCACGTCCCATTAGAAAACTGGAGATTGGGTAAGAGACTAAACTAGAAGCCAATGAGTATGGATTGGGCCAACATAGCAGTGGGGAAGGTTGCAACACACCAGGCATAGCACATACCAGATGAAATCTCTAGCTAATTTTCCGGGTCTTCTCAACTGGTAGGACTGTGGCTGCCAAGTATTCCTGGCTGTTGTCTATCTTGACCAAGAAGAACTAAAAAGCCACTAAGCTTTTTTGTATGACCTCAGCTGAGAAGGGCTGAGGAAGGCAGAGTCTGATTTCTTTCCTATTTTGCTGGCTGTGAAGTTACTTCTTAAAACCGTGGGCCCCCAAGCAAACCTTCAGAGAAGGACCCTTTGTGACATACAAAATACAGTGGAAAGGGATCCCTTTCTTTGGCAGAGACTAGCAATATTTGAAAGTAATAGAAGTAGTTGGAAGGTTGGTTTTTTCTAATCTGTTCACAGTAGCAGTAATGGCATTCTCTTGTGGCAGTGGCAGCAGTGGCAGTAGTGGTGGGATGGGAAGGGGAACAGCTTATTATTGGCTGGTATGACACTTCTGTTTCTTATAAATTAATGTTTCCAATTAGGAAATATCACTAGCATCTTACTGGAGTTGGAAGAAGTGTCTTTCTCAGAAACACGTCTAAGTTGTGCTTACACAATACCAAGGCAATGCTAAATTTAACTGTAAAGGTAATAATAATAATAATAGCCACAAGCTCTTGGGAGGGTAAACAACAGAGGTGTTAATAGATGCTGCCATAGAGACAATAAAAGCAACCATAATGGTATTTACATGTAAATAGCTCTCTACAGTTTACAAGGCATTTGCATGCAGATCATCTCATTTAATCCTCAGGATTACCCAGGAGATAGGTATTTTCTTTCAAATTGTACCACACCTGTGAGTCCCAAAGTAACAAGTAGGGAGTGTGGACATTATCAACACAAAGAATGGGCTAAATAAAGTCCCAGAGTAGGGGAGATTCAGCCTCTCCCAGATTCTCAATTCATTTCCCTTAAGCCTTGAAAGTGATTACCAATTATCTTTATTTACGACAAAGTCAAATGGGAGAGATATTAATCGAAGACAAAGGCCTCAGTTTACAGTTAGGGGTGCTGTTTGTGGTAATGTAGGTTTTGCCTTGCACAAGTGGACCTAGCTGAGTGGGCATGAGGGCCCAAATCAGTCCACTCTCTGCTCCTCAAACCATGAGTCCTGTTGGAGATTTTTGTCCAGTGGCACAAAAGAGCATCCACTCACCAAGCGGAGAACCTGTGGGATTGCATTCACACAGAAGGGCTCCCCCCCACCCCCAGTTTCTACAAAAGCTAGCAGGAGGCTCTACCTATAGCTTTTTAGAGAACTTTTCAAATGGCTATTTCAAAGCCCTTCTGTCGTCTCCTCATCTTTTTTGCCTATCAGTCCTATGCTTGGCTTTCAATTTGGGTTTACCAGGAGGTTGGACCATATAGGGCTTCCTTTAAATCCTTCCAAACTGGCAACACTTTATTACAGTATGATGTTAAGTAAATATGACACAGTCAGAATGGCGTTCTCTTGTTCTTCTGAAATTAGATATCTTATGCTATCATATTGCCAGGGAGCTGCCTAGCTTCTTCCCTTCTATCAAAGATTTTTGTACATCAATAATAATAATAACAACAACAATCACAATAACTAATATTGAGAGTTTATTATGTGCTAGTCTTTTTACACGGACTTTCATTCAATTCTTGTAATGCCCCTGTAAATTAAGGCCAATTATTGTTTACCCATGTTGTGGATAAGACTTCTGAGGCTAAGAAGGGTTAAATAACTTGCCCAATATCACACAACCAGTGAATGGGAAAACCAGGATAGTATTCAGGTTGGTCTAAAGCAGTGGCTCTCAAATCTAAGTGTGCCCCAGAATCCCCTAAAGGGCTTGTTAAAACACAGATTGCTGAGTCCTTCCCTCTGAGTTTCTGATTCAGGAAAGCTGGGGTAGGGCCCCAGAATTTGCATTTCTAACAAGTTCCCAGGTGATACTGATGCTGCTGGTCCAGGGACCACACTTCGAGAATCATTGGTTGAATGAGAGACCTATGCTGTACTGCCTCTGGTCCACCTAAGGTATGCTCTTAAAGCCTACTCACCTGAGATCCCGTGTTCTGTACACGGTATATAATTCAGCACTTCCATTTTTCTTAACTTTAGTGCCCACTGATAAAATTCTTTTAAGTGCCTCAAGGTACCAGATGTTGGTCCTGTTTTCTTAAAGTAATAACAGTGATACTAATAATAATATGCCCAAGAGCCTTAGTGCTAATAGGGGATTTGGTATAGGATTTGGTATAGATAAATGTTAAGTAAACATAAATGGTAAAAGGACAACTTGCTTTCATGAATGGGTCCACTATCAGTTATGATCAAATTATTGAAGTCTCAGCACAAGAGGAAATCTTTAAACATCTGGACTTCTTGGATTTAAGAGGTCTTATCTATATAGCAGTTTAGGAAAAGCTGGAGAAAACATATGCTATAAGGTGTGGAGAAATATCAAAAACTTTTCTCAAGCTGGGCAGCAATGTTAAGGCAATAAATGCACTTGCAATACCAGTTTAATTGGGTATGGAAAAAAACATGGTCCAATGCAGATGGAATAGTCATTGAATATAATATGTCTGCCATCATGTTGAGCTACTCGGACCAGTTCAATACTGGTGACAGTTAAGTAAGTGGTGGCCTCAAGACTTAAGGCCGAAAATGTGTGGGGTATTTTCAGCCTATAAGAGACAGCCACATATCACCTAGTACAGTGTTCTAAAAGTGTAGTTTGAGGGCCTGCTTCACTGAATCACACTTGGGAGTGCATACTGGGAAATATGCAGGTTCCAGAGCCTCCCAATTCTCTTCTTATACAGCCCTTTTATAGATTTGGTGGGAGAAAACTGAGAGGAAGAGGATATGAATCTACTTTCATAATGTGACCAAATGGGGGTGAATCCTAGGGGAATGTGAGACTTGGGATAAATCTGTATGTCCCCCCTCCTCTTCTGGCCTGCCTACCCTCCCAACTCTCTCAACAACTATTCAAATGAAATAGTTTAAAATGAATGTCAATGGGAGGAAATGTCATAAAAAGGTTAAAATGAAGAATAAGGACAGTAGAATGGGGGGTTTCTGTGGATTGGGAGCAATATTGAGGGCTCACAAATATAAATATGACTCCTAAGGACTTCTTCAGCACTAGCTGGCTGAACCATATCCATATCACAAGGTGTGAGACTGGGCCTGGTTTCTTCCAGGGAAAACTCCATAGCCAAGTAATCTGCAAGAAGTAAAGTGAGCTTTGCCTTCTGAGAAACACAGTTCCTCTATCTCAAGGAAACAATAGCTAGAGTATTTCAATATAGGAAGAGAAATAGGAGTTAAGTGACTTGGGAATTGGCTTTTCCTGGAGTTTCATGACATTTCCTGCTGCTAGCATCGAGGGTGAAAAATAAGAGTCCTACACGGCCTGCTATAGTTGCTACCACAGTATGAAGACATGGCTGTCAGACAGCTGGAGTGGTGCTCAGGTAGTTCAGAGAAAGTGCTAATATCATATCCTTGTGAGATGCAATCTCAAAAAGGTATATTTCCTGATCCTTGTTTTGGCTATAGAGTGGCTTGACTATTAACAATCAGGATGGAAACTTACCAATTAGTACTATTCAGTGATCACCTGTTGACCTAGGCCTTGTCTAGGATTTAAGATTTCTCTACATTAATCCTTTCCTGACAACAACTTACTGGTCAAATCCCATTTTAATGAATGTAATTTTGAGATAAAACTATTTAGTAAAATCATCTTGTAAAACAAATGAATCCACAAATCCCTGTTTGTGAAGCACTCAATCTATTAAATTAAGATGCTGTTGTTTGAATTCAGTATTTGTGCTTTCTACTTTAATCATGTTCAGTGGCAACATCTTTTCATGCAGAAAATAGAGGAGGCTGTGATCATTCCCTCTCGAGGCTTCCATTTCTTCATGTATAAAATGAGGCGGGTTGGGCTAGATGGCCTCAAAGGATCTTTCCAGTTATAAAAATTCAAAGTCTTTGTCTGAAATGTCATCAGTGTGGGCCAATGAAAGAAAAACAAAGAGGAGAGATTCAGGTTGAGGGTAAGGTCTTGAGCATAGTTAATGATACTAGGCATTAAAGACAAGCATGGTATTAACTACCTGCTCAGCAATGTCACTTCCAATTGTTCCTTCATCCTAACGATCCAAATATGTCCATGTCTCATACCTCAAGGAACACACAAAAATACCCAAATGTACAACTTCTTCTCCTGAAGAATGTGTTTGAGAACATTCATCTAAACAACATTCATTGTGTGCATAATTAGTACCTGGATATAGAGGTAAACAAGACACAGTCCCTGACCACAAGGAGCTCACAGTTCCATAGTAGAAGCTGACGTAAATAAATAAGGGCAATAAGTCTTGAAAGTGCCATGATAGAAGTCAGTTCAGGGTATGGTGAGGGTCTCTAACCCATCATCACAAGTCAGTTTCCCTGGAAAACAGTATGTCAGATGAAGCTTCGAGTGCAGGAAGCTTATTGGGTGAGTGCTTTCAAAGACCACAACTGTGAGGGAGATAAGGCAGTAGAATTGGACAGAGGGAAGAATTGAATTGTGATGCAGTCACAACAGAGGTCTCAACCAGTCCCAAGGGGAGCTCTGGAGCTGGGATGACTCTTCAGAGTTGTCCACAATTGAGGTAAGGAGTTTGGGCCCTTTTACTGCCATGTTGACCATCATTAGGTACAGGCTAACCCAGATAAAGGAGGCCAGTGTGATAATAATAGTTTAACAGTAAGCTCTTCAAGGGAAAAAAATCCTGATTTGTAGGGTTTTCTGATTTTAATAATGTGATCACTTCCACCATGGATAATTTCAAGTTATCAACATGATGTTAACTGGCTCACAAAATCCTTGAAAGTTTAACCATTCGCTCTTATGAACCAGCATGAGCCAGTTCCAGCACACTACTGAGGGTATGTAACTTTGGGAGAGGCAGCTCTCCTCCACTGAGGGCAATTCTCAGAGAGGCATCGGCTATCAGCTGCTAACCTGAGCAGCTAGAATGAGTGCTTCAGTCCTGAAGTGTGTATGTGGATGTCACACCATAATAGCACCCACTGTACATAGTATATGTTGTAGTATTTGCTGTATTTCAACCAACACAAAACACTCAGTTGCATTTAATATTTTCCATGAAGTAATTTTAATATCTCTTAAAGTAAATTAAATGTAATTGTATCTCTATTGGCTAACCTTGATCAAGTCATTTAACCTCTGCTTTTGTAGAGGAAAGATGCTTATCCTTACCTCCTTGCCAGGGATACTGTTGGACAAACTGGTCAACTAACTGAAGCACCTGACTTAACTAATTTTTCCCCCCTAAATGGACCTGTGACTTGACTAATTTGACCAAACTGGTTCATGTTTAATGGCATAGCCAAATGTAGAGAGCGAGAGGCTTTAGATTCTAGTTTCTCTTTCTGAATCCAAGTCTTTCCTTGCCAAACCTCTCTGGCATTCCATTTTCTCATTATACAATGTGTGATTATGAACAAGTTGGGCTGAATTCCTTGTGTAGCTCAAGAACTAGCTCCAAAAATATTCCTAGAAAATTCTAAGGAAGGTCTAATCATCTGAATGCATACAGAACCTCTTAAGGTAATTATTTTGAAGGAGATAACAATCATTTGAAAACTCAAGTTATGCTGTGTTGTATGTGTGTGTGTATGTATGGTGTGTTTAAATAAACTACATAACTTAGTAGTTACACACCTTAAAAAATGAAGGGTACTAGGTCTAGCTCAAAGGGGAAACTTTCTGGGGGTATGTAACAAGTGTAAAGGTTTTTGAAAATATTTGAAGCAATATGTAAATGCCAAAGACCAGTCATTGAATGCAATTAAGCACACTTACTTCCTGAGATTAACGGTTCCGTGTAAGCATGTATAATTAGTATTTACCAATGGCAATAGGACATTTGCTTATCTTCAAGGAGCTCAGAATACTTGTCAGGCATTATCTAATTAAACTACTCAATGTACCTGTGAAATGCCTTGGAAATCTACATTTTAAAGATGTGGGCACTGAAGCACAAGTGGGCTTAAACTAAACACGTTTAGCATGCCAAAGGGGAAATTGGATATAAGACTTTCAGTCTCATGATCTAGCTGCCATTCTTCAACCGTGGTCCCCTCTAATCCACTCTATTCTAGCTTAGCCTTCCCAAACAACATAGTTTCATAAATCTAGGAAAAATTAAATTTAGTGCAAAGTATTTCCAATTACAGGCAAGTTAGATTTGAAAAAGTTGAGCACATAACCCATAATATTAGTAGCATTTATAGGTGGGTGTGTGTTAGTGCCATTCGTTGTCTATAATGGCCTTGGCAGGGATGAGAACAATTGGTCAAAATCTATTGGAGTGCATGTTTGTAGAAGATGGACAATAAAAAACAACAGTGGCTATGGAAATCTCTCCCTTCCTCTCTTTCTAGTCTTCTTATTCTTAGGTATGAAAGTAGCTATTATTTATTGAGTGCTATATACTAAGCCCGTGATTTGTATTATCTCCTTCAATCATCACTATCACCCCATGAAGTACACATTGTAACCTCCATTTTATGGATGAGACAGAGAGAGGTTAAGTGATTTACCCAAGTATATAAAGTTAATAACTGGTGGTGTTATAATACAGATGTACGTCTTCCAACCCCAGAGCCTCTTTGTTATGCTACCTCCCATTTATTGTGCTAGTTCTTGTTTCTGTCTTGTATTAGGTTCTGCAGCCAGTAGGCATGTCTGTCTTGTCCCTATGTCCAATCCAGAGTCTCTGAACATACCTCAGTCTCAGCTCAGGGCCTTGACTTGCTGGAGGCATAAGATAGAAATCATTTACAAATTGGTCAGAACACATTTATTTATTTCTCCTATCTATAGTTTTTGGTACTGTCTTTTACTAACATATTGTTGCCATAACCTCCTTGCTTTGTTGGTTTCAGTAATCATCATGTGTATGCATTCGGCCTTGATTGGGGGAGAGACTCAGACGCATCTCTTGGAATGGGCTCATGATCTGAAAATGACTGATGGAACCTATGTCTTTGTTCCCTATGACACCCTGCTCTACAGTTTACCTTATAAGCACACTCCTTACCAGGTTCTGAGGAACAACCCAAAGCTCCGGGAAGCCTATGATGCTGTGTTGACCATTACAATGGAGTCCCAAGAAAAGACCTTCTATCAAGCTTATACAGAGGCAGCAGCTAGAGGTGAAATTCCTGAGAATCTGGAGTCAGATCAAGTAAGTGCATACTTAGAAGTTATCATGAGCTAAGAACCTAAAAAATCAGGATGGGAGATATTCTTCCTATCAACAGCCTCTATTCCATAGGAAACCCAATCAATAGCAGGCAAACACACACAAATTAAAAAGACCTTTTTGTTTGCAGAAAACACTTATAAAACAAAGACATATTGTTCGGGAATTATTTTTCATCTTTGAGCAACCCATAATGACAGCATATAGTTATTAAGGACAAACAAAATATATTTATGAACAGTAAAACAAAACTTTAATATGTACTGGTGCTGTTCAAAGGGGCCTAAAAAAATGAAGTCCTGTTTGTGATCCAAGTTCTGAACCAATTAAACAATAAGAGTAAAGAGCTGGTATATAAGAAAATTTCACCTTTATTATTGATAATACTGTTATCGAGGATGCAGCTTCTACCTGTAGGCATTTGAGCTTCCCAGTACTGAGCCTGAGGATTAAACAAGCTTTTCCACCTAGTCACTGGCATTGCTAGATGACTATAGTCCCACCCCATGAGGGCAGGCCTTTTATAAAATGTGCAACCTGGAGAAAGATAGTGGAGTAGATGCCCCCTGTAGGTAGCCCACTCCGAACAGAAAGAAGATGGGTGGGGCTAAGCTACACATAACTAGTTCTTCCAAACTAACCAGTCAGATGAAGCCAGTCCTCCTTTATGTGGAGGATCAAGTAAGTGGGTGAAGAAAGGCCAGGGATTTTCTCTTGGTAGAGCTATGTCTACATGAAAAGAATCATTTGGATTGGAGAAGTCTTCCCTTCTAATATACAAGAAATACTCTTTACTTATGTATAGACATATATAAGATTCAAATCATAGACGCTTAAGACCTAGAGGAAGAAAAAAGAGTGGGGAGGGGAAGAAGCAGAGAAAATAATGGAGATCAAAGACAAAAACAGAGAGGAAAAATACAAAGAAGACAAGGAATATGAGAAGAAGATGGGGAGGAAAAAGAAGACAGATCAGGAAAAAATACAGAGGGGTGTTTCTGTAGGTTGGAAAATAGAAATATAGAAAATATGTAGAAAATAGGCATTTTCAGAAATATTTAGAATGACACACAAATGAGTTTAAAAATTCTAGCATTTGCTAGCATACCGTTTTAGCCATATTGCTTCTGGCTACAAATAACAGACAGGACAATACAAAATGGCCTAAGTAATAGTTCTTTTTCAAAATTTGAAACTAGGGGGTCTCCAGGGTGGGTTAATGATGTCATCAACGAACCAGGCTCTTTTCATCTTTCCACTTTATAAGCCATAGCTAGCTTGCTCTCATGAGCTAGTTCCTCTCAAGTCCCAAGATAGCTGCCACAGTTCCAGACACCACATACAAGAGGAAATGTCCAGAACTGAAAATAGGGAATGTTCTTTTGTGTCTCTTTCTAAAAGTGAGGAAATCTTTCCCAGAAGCTCCCAAGAAAACATCTCCCCACATCTTCTTGGTCACAGATGTGTCCCATACACACATCTAAATCAAAAATCTGGAAAGAGGAATGAGACCACCATGATTGACTCTATAGCTGCTAAAAAGTGTGAACAAAATTGGGATTCTGTTAGCAAAGAAGGCTGTCAGGTAGGCAACTGACTGTGTCTGGTACTCATTTTCTTTCTTAATTCACCCTTTATTTCTTCATCCTGTCGGCTGCTTCTCTGTCTGAAAAGATGACTCAAATGAAACTTAGGTTTATGTATCTCTTTCTGCCCTGAGTACTGATAGCAAAGTTTCTTGTTCTAATAGAAAAGTGACTAGCAGAGATATTAACAGTGCTAAATTTGAACTTTATTACTACTGATAAATTTATGATAAATATTGCTATATTTTAGGAAACACATATATAACTGAGAACAACTGGTTAATTTTGTCAAGAATTGTAACAATTTTTCCAATTGCTAAGAATGGTTGATAAAACCAATTGTTTGGTGTTGCATTCATAGACAAGCAACCATATGGTGAATTTTTTTACTTTTTAAACCAATCATATGGTACCACAAAGATATAATCTAAGCCACCTTTCCACTTTAATCATAGGCTCGAAGGAGGAAGTGTGTGTGTATGTGCGTGCACGTATTGTTCTTATATATGACCAGATATATTGATATAAAAACTCAGACCTTTTACTCTTGATGTTTGATCCAATCCCTTTGAGCTTGTGGGAAACATAAGGTAATTAAGGCAAAAAACCCACTCCATTAGTTTGGTTGCTAGGCAGCCTGAACTCTGCTTTAGACAAGAAAATAGAGACAGGTACAATAAAGAATCCAGTGCTTATCAAAAAGCCTGCTTGGGTGCATTTCTATCCCCGCTTTGCAGGTGCCTGGGCTAGACCTTCATAACTAAAGAATGATAGAAGAGTGAGACAATTGTCTTAACATCTCTGAAAAACAAAACCTCCATTTTTCCTAAATTACCTTGCTCAAATATATTTTTGATGGAAGCCGTTATGGTAGAAAAAGCACATGATAAGGAGTTAGGCAAATTTGAGTTTACATCTCAGCTTATACTCTTACTAGCTGTGTGTCTTGGGCAAGTTACTTAGACTTTTTGAGTTTCAGTTTATCCACATGTTAAATGGGTTAGTGAGCTGTATCTTCCGGGATTATTGCGAAGATTAAACAAAGTAACAGGTATAAAGTGACTAGTAGAATGCCTGGCTCACAACTACCTTCCTTTGCACTTTTTCTCCTTTGAGGCCAAAATGACCTTATTTGTTGATGGTGACCTAGCATCTAAGCTAAAATCTGACTTCAACTTCCTACTCTCTTGAAGTTTTCTGATTACTGGCAGAGGGTCACTCAGTATTTCTAGTTTTCAAAATTATTTTGCTTTTAGAATTTTAAATAGTATTTTCTCAGATCAAATTATGTAGTTTGTTTGCGTATCCCTGAGCATCTGTTGTCTTTCCCCTATTCAGTCAACAGGTTGATAACTACTTATTGAGCACCTGCCATGTGCCAGGCACTACGTTAAACTTCAGATAGAACAGTATACTAGACAGATGAGTTTCTGTCAGTGGTGTGTTGGAGCCAGTCCACTAAAGCTGATTATGTGCATCTTTTCCCAGCTCTGCATTTGGCGACATCATGTTGGTAGTTTGAAGTCATGCCTAATAGTAGTATTTACACCACAGAAATTGACAAGTGCTACAAATAAAAACTTTTTCCCTCTCCATAGAGCTGTTAAACATTTAATAGCACATCACATTGCTTTTTCCTGTCCTTATGGGGCTTAAATTCTAGTGAGAGAGACAGATAATAAATGAGTGAGCAAATGCATGAAGAAGATGGTTGTGTTTCTTTCACCCTTGCCCAATAACTTTCAATGAAATTGAAATTTCTATATATAGGCAGTGCTGCCTGTAGCAGTGGTTCGCAACCTCCTTTAATTTACACTCCTTTTTCTTTAAAAAGTAAAAACAAACAAAAAAACTATCAAAGTGATGCATGCACATAGTTTTAAAAGTCAAGAAATGCTAAAAGATTTATATTAACAAAAATTAGTCTCTAGGCCTCCCTCCTACTCTTCATCAGAAACAACCACTGTCGTGTCTTTCAGCTCTTTATTTTGGTATTTACTTCTATATCTCTGAATACTATACTGCTATTTGTGTCTCTTGATTAATCAATTTTGGATATTATTTGTTGCATTCCTATTATGATTGAGGAGGATTGTTAGCCCTTTTAAATTTCCTTACCTTCCTCTAAACCCTCAATATGATTATGTCACAATTTTTAGTTAAATTCATATTTAGTGTTTTTAACATAGTACGTATCTAAATATCATTCAGTGCTGATCCATGAGGTAATTATAGTTATGATTCACATCATGTATAACTTTTGATTTTTACTAGAGTTAATAATTGCTTTATTTTAAAATTTGCTTGCCTTAATTTGAATTTCTAAGTCTTTCCACACTTTCTGATTAGGCTATAAAATCCTCTCAAAACAATTTTATACATGGAAAAACTTGTTAAGTCCCTTATCAACTTCATTGGTTTTTGCTGAGGCTCTCCTCCTTCTATTTCAATCTAAACTTGCTGCTCCCTAAGGCTGCAGTACAACTATTTTACTAGGACCTCTATTTTCATCATCCTGGAAATTCCCTTTCTCTCTCTTCTGTGCTGGATCCACTATTTCATGAATCTCACGATTCCTATTTTCTTGGTTTACTCTGTCATCCTTGTTCCTAATCCTTTGATGTAACCTATTTTCATTCCTCTCCATTCCCCTAGAAGCTTTTAAGATTTTCTCTTTATTTCTAGTGCTATGACATTTCATGATGGTGTCTGAGTCTTTGACATAATATTATTCTGTACATTTGGTGGGACTTTTCAATCTAGAAGCTCATTCCTCCTGGAAACTTTTCTTCTCTTGTTTATTTGATAATTTCTTCAACAACATTGTCTTTGTTCTCTTTGGAAATACTATTAGTTAGATATAAGACATCATGGGTTGTTCTTTTAATTGTCTTCTTATTTCTCTTGTATGGTTCATATCTCTCTTTTTAGTTTTCCTTCCTAGGAGAGTTCCTCAACTTTGTGTTCTAACTCTTACTGATTAAAAAAAAAAAACTACCATATTTTTAATTTCCAAGAGTTCATTCTTGCTTGATTATTCTATTTTAATAGTATCCCGTTTTTGTTTCATCAATATAGTATTTTCTCTTATTTCCTGAAGATGCTCATTGTAGTTTCTTTGAAGTTTTCTTCTGCTCTCTATTTTGTCTCTGTTTTTTCCTCAGTTCCTAATTTTTCATGTTTCTTTGTTTTGATCTTTCTATTTTATGTTGGAATCTTTTCTTAGATGTCTGATGATCATGGCTGTCTGTTCATATTTAAGAATGAAGCTCTGAAAGGCAGATTTGAAGGTTTACGTGCATGGTGGGTATGCTGATCAATGGACTTCAGTATAGGGAAATTGGCTAGCCAGCTGTTTTGTTGCTTTTGTTTTGGGTTTCTTTGGGTCAATATCTACAAGTCTTGGCTCTTGGGCTAGTTACTTTTCTTTGGAGAAGAGCCCTCCAATCTCCTTCTTGGGAGTTAATAATACTGGCTACCAGTATTCTGAGGGCAATGCTGGGGGAAAGAGACTGGGATCCTCACCATTAAGCATGAAGACTTTAACTCCATCACTGTTTTTTGTACCCCAGCTCATTTCCAAATTCCTTTGTGTCTAGTGTCCCAGCTCTGGAGCTGTTTTGAATCAACTTAACCTGTTTCTTGTTTCCTACAGAGATCTGGCTCTTCTTGGTAGATGTGGGAATGGGAGACGTCTAACATCTCCTTTCACAGAAAATCAAAGAGCTCTTTCTCTTATACTATTTGGCTTCATCTCATTTCTATAGTACTTGGTGCCTCCAATTACTAAGGCTTTCCAGGATTCTGAGGGGTCACATCTGCTTGTTGCTTACTAATATTCCCCTCTGCATGTACTTAGGTTTGACTGTCTGCCACCCTGCTAAGTCAGTTACTTCTCCTGTAGCAGCTTTCCATCTTCATATTCTGTGGTTCAGGATTACAGATGTCTCCTAACACCATTAGATATGGAGGTTTTAGTGTTTCTCTTCCTTGTTCTTGTTGTTTGAGAGGAGGAAGAGGGTGAAGAAAAAATTGTGATTTCACTATCTTTAATCAGGAGGTTTATGGAAAGTCATGGAGGAATAAAGAAGTCACAAAAGGGTACATGTAATATTCCTTAACTGGTGAGTTTACCACAGCCCGTTAATTAATTTAGCAAGTATTTATTAAGCTCATAGATGACATGGTGGTTAGGAGCATGGGCTTTGTAGGCAGACTGCCCCAAGTTTACTTAAGCTCTCTGTGTCTTCTTTCCTTATTTTCAAATTGAGAATAGTAACAGTACCTAACTCACAGGGTTGTTGTAAGCATTAAATGAGTTAATACACTAAAGAACTTGCCTGGCACCTAATAAACGTTAGCTATTTATTATTATTGTTGCTGTTATTAAAGTTGTTACTGTCATTATTACTATGCGTCAGGCACTCTGCAGGGAATATGCTGGAGAACAAAATAGAAACGAGATATTTCCCCCAATGAAGGGAATAGTTTTACCATTACAGGGTGCTAAGGACATTGGGTCTAAAACTGGGACTCTAATATTATAGGTCACAAATTCATGAAGGGGGCAGGGGACATGAACGCTACACTTCCAAGATGATGTTGCAAGAGTCCTGTGTTCCTCTTCTGAAATGCAAGCAATAGCAGCTAGTATGCATTCAGTGTTTACTCTGTACCAGGTAGTTTACGTAAATGATCCCATTGAATCCTCAGACCAAACCAACAAATTAGGTATTACTATCTACATTTTATGGATGAGGAAACTAAGGCTCAGGTAACTTGCCTAAAGTCATACAGCTGGCAAGTAGTAGAGCTGGGTTCCTACTCAAGTCTAATACCAGAACCTGATCATTTAACCACACATTAGGTTTGTTGTTGCTGTGTTTTATTGCACTGTGCTAATAATATCTAATGCTAATGCTTTACATAAGCAAAGTAACATTACTAAGTGACTAATACTTTGATTTGAATAGGTTTATTGGATTATTTTACTCTGATGCAGGAGGTAATAGGGCTTTATGAGGACCCGTGAAAAGAAAACAAAAAATCAGAATAAAGAGATTTGAGAGGGTGGAACACCAGTGACGAACTTCCTAATTTAGTCTCAGAATGATTGGGCAAGGATTATCACTTTGTACCTTTATATTCTGGCACAAAATAGATTTCTGAAATTAGATTTTGATGCCTGCTCCCTTCATTTTCATTGTATTCCCAATGCTTGTTTTCAGTGAAATTCTACTGGCTACAGATGCGTATTGCTAGAACACACATTTTGGATATTTTTTTCCAAATACGGCCTTATTTATTTAAGCAAAGGAAATCCTCTGGATTTCTTAGCCAGCCCTGGGGACCTTACACTTCTTACACTTATTGTTTTCAACTACCTAAATATAGGTGCCTGGCAGGGAGATGCTAGGCTGAAGGGGATGTGGTTAGGACTGGAGCATTCGGGGATGGGGCTAACCAGACAGGCTGTCAGAAAAGGTTGCCTGCAGCTCACAGCGGCTACAATTGTCTCTATATCTCATTCTATACAAAATATGGGTATTGTGTTCGTGAGCATCACATCAATCAGTTTTGTCTATTATCCACCTCTTGGGTAAGTACTAGGGGGGGAGATCATGCATTATTGGAAGTACCACTTTTAATAACAGGAATTCTATTACCCTTTGGTTTCTCGATATCTTTATTTGCCTGACTTTTTCTTCAAAAGTGATGTTCCCATTTTGTCTTTCAAGTGATGGCTTTCCAAGCCAGTTATATTTTTATGTACACTTCCTCTGAGGACAAAATTCTTTTGAAGCCAGTTTTGTGTCTTTTCAAACATGGTAAATCTAAATTGATAATAGTCAACTTAACAGCATGAACTATTAAATTTAAAGAATCCACATCTCACTTCTCCTGACCCAGACCTTGTTCTTTTGAATAAGAGCTCTACAAAGCTTAAGGTAGAGCTATCTAAGGTCACTGAACAAAAAGCAATGATATGTTTTAATTATCATTCATTTATTCATAATTCATTCATTCATTCAGGTTCAGGTGTATATAACAGGCGAAAACAATAGGTTGAGTCATCAGTGATCTCACCATTCTGGGCTGTTGTGATAACAAGGTCATCTGTCTGACAGGAGTCCTGCAAATCCTGTCTTACTTCTTTGGAGCTGTAGTGAGAAGCCAGGACAGAGGGCTGTGGACAATGTCCCTTCTTGCCTTGTGCACCCTCTACCCCTTCTCTTTCTCATTGTTTACAGCAAGTGCAATTAGAGACCTTTTGTGATTGATGTTAACAGAGTGTGTCTTCAACTTATGGAAAGGGGCAGTTACCATTTCTGAATCAAACATTCTCTCTGTGTGTGTGCATGTGTGTAAAATACGTGGTGGAGGCTAGAGAATCCTGAAGAACAGGCTTCAGGTTTCACTCATCTTGGGGAGTTACTGTCAGTCAGCTCTAACAGGAGTCAATCTGAGAGCACAAAGAGCAGTGTAGCCTGCCCAGCGAAAACCCAGTGTGATGGGTCAACTCAGAGGTGAGGTCATTGTTTTTAAGAGTTTCAGTCTTCACTTTTGGCTGTAGGTAGATGCAGCTTCTTTCCCAGAAGGCTCTTTGCCTTTAAAACCAGAATACTAGCATTCTCTCTGCTTTCAGGGGCTTGCTTCCCTGTGGTTTTTTATTTAATTTGTTTTACCAGTATTGATTTTATACTCCACTTTCCATCCTTCACTTATCATCATAACCTACCAAAGCCCCCAAAAGAGTAAGGCTTCTGCAGAAATCCTAAAAACAATCAAATGGAACATCTGAGAATGTCAGCAAGGGAAGTTAGTGAAAATCTCTCAAGGGACTTCAGAGTGTGCGAAGCAACTAGGTGTGGATGCCTTGGTGGCAGCACATGTCATCCATTCATGATCTATTTCTATAGAGTGCATGTTGAGGCAGAGTGGTGAAGGGGGATCATTGGAATAAAACTCAGGAGACTGAGGTGTTGATTTCTGCTCTGCTAGTAGTTAGCTCTGTTTTCTGGGGCAAGGTTTTTGGATGAACAACTGGAGGAATAAAGTAACTATTAACAAAAATGGGTAAGACTTATTGCAGATGGAGCAGGAGGATTTAGGGTGAAGATCAGAATTTAAATCTTAGGTATATTGAAATTTAACATCCAAGCAGAAATATGAAAGTAGGCAGTTGAATATATGAGTCTGGGATTTAGAAGAGAGGTCTGAGTTGGAAGTATAAATGTATAAATCTGAGAGTTATGGCATAGATATGGTATTTAAAGCCATGAGACCAAAAGAGATCACCAAGGGAGTGAGTGTCGCTAGAGAAGAGAACCAAGGACTAAGCATTCCAATATTATGAGGCCACGGAGATGAAGAACACTTAAGCCAAACAAAAATGTTTGTGAACTAAATTTGGTCTCTGGAATAAACCAAGAATAGGAATTTTTGCAAGAGTTTAGAACCAAAAGGGACCACAGGGAACATTAACTCCAATCAAGAACACTAAACTAAGAAACAGGAGACCTAGATTCTAGTCCTGATTTTATGCTCAGGTGAGTGAACTTGAAAGGATCACTTAACCTCTCTGGGTCTCCCTTTTCTACTTATAGAGTAAGATAGCTAGACCAGGTAACTTCTAGGGTTTAGCCATTCATGATTCTGTGTTGCTTAGCCTCCCATGGATTTGTCACCCCTCTTCCCCTGGAACCGCAAAGGATTACTTGAAGCTCATCTCTTCTGAGCAGTGAGAAGCCCTGAAGGGGTTAATCTCCCAGAACCCTCAAGAGAGAGGCATTCCTTCTTTTTGGGAAATTAACCACAAACTGGATTTCTTGCCCCACATTTATTCTCCAGACCAGGAAATTACAGGAAAAGAACATAGGTGGGGTTTTTGCTAAGTATAGTTTAACAAGTTTAACAATAGAGGCTGGTAACATCAGTAAAACAAGCAAAGTGACATTCCATAATGCAATGGAATGTCGATCCACCAACAAAAGCTTGATCTTAGAAAACATTCTCTTTCCCTACACAGCTTTCCCAGCATTTTTACATATCAATCAAGTAACTTGTCTGTCCTTGAGTCAGCAACCTTGCTGTGTTACAATTCTTTATCTTACAACAGAGACTAGCCTGAGGAAAGTTTTCTGTCTTTTGCAAGGTTAACATTTCTCTATGTAATTTCAAAAGGTTAGGCTAAGCCTGAAACTACAAGAAACTAGGCCCTGTGAAATATATTTGCTTTACAGTATACTCCACATCTGTATCCTTATCTTACAGAGGAAGAAACCGAAGCCCAGGGAGAGGCGATAAGTGACTTGCCCAAACATCCTGGCATTAGGAACAGACCACAGGCCAGTGTGTCATCTTCTATACTGTTGGTAACCAACAGTATGCATATTAGAATCCCTGAGGAGCTTTTAATAATACCAATTACAGGGTCCCAAACTTAAAGAGTTTCATTTTGTTGGCCTGGATTGAGTTGGGCATTGGTATATTTGACACTCTTCAGGTAATTCTAACATGCAGCCAGGATTGAAACCCCCCTGTTCTACATTAACAAGGCATGGCATTGTCTTGCTAGCTGCTACACCTCTCTGCATCTTGTATATCCAACACAAATAAACGATTCACTCAATTTTAAACCCCTTCTTTTCAGATGAAGGTTGTCACAGGAGGCTTGCTTTCTAGATCTTGTGAAACCAAAGTAGCAAGTATTAGCTTTCCCCAAAACTCAGTAAAATGGCATGACCATAGCTTTCTTGAACTCCATCCTAGAAATGAAATGTTATGGAAAACCATGAAACCATGGCTGGATGTGTGTGTTGGGGGATAATGCAGAGAGGGGAGGGATCATTCCTTCTTCCTCTCTACCTTTCTGGATAAAAAGATACAACATTTGTCCCCAAAATAAACTTACAAGGTTAATAAGCAGTGAGTCAGGCATGGTATACAAATATTGTTGTTTTTACTATATTTATCTAGCAGGCATACTCATGCTGTCCACCGTAGCAGCCTCACCAAACCTTTGCAACTTTGCACACCAATAGGATATAGGGTTTCCTGATCAAAACTCACATTCTCTACAGCATTTGGCTCTGTATAGATGGGTGTGCATTTGTCAGTGTGTATGTTAAGTGCATGTGTGTGTGTGGGTATGTATTTAAAAGTGGATTCTAGTGTTCAATTTCTCTAAAGAGCATGTGTTTAGGAAGATAGCCATTTTGTACTAAGACAGGACACAGATACGGACTGTAGACGCACATTATTTAGTCTTTCCACACACAGTTACCACTCTAATAGTGCCAGCAAAATGATTTTTATCATGCATAGTGCACCAGTAATTTACCTGGTAAATTTCCTTTGAACTCCCCTGTCTATTTCATACTTGTTTTTTTTTAGTGCCCTTTATAAGTCTAAATCACTTTCTTAGTTTAGGTGCATAAAAATATATTGTGTATGACTTGGGTTGATCATAAAGTTATCATATATGATATATTTAAAGATGTGAAGGCCTGGGGGAAAAAACAGAAAAATTCAAGGGAGAAACCAAGCAAGTCCTCAGAAACAACTTTTTTTTTCCTCTGGGTCTTCATAGCTCTACTCCACTTAGATGTGCAGCCCATAATAATGAACACAGGCTTGGAATATACTTTGAGATCGCTGTAGGGCAACTAGGGCCCAAGATAATTGTAATTTTTAAAAATAGGTTTCACCGTTGTTTGGAACCATCTACAATTCAATTTACTTTATCGCACAAGCCATGAATAATGCTGTGACAGAAAATGGACGGGCTAGTGCTGCCAGCCTGGTTCGGCATTCCAGAAACATGCAGTTCTATGGATTCAACCAGTTGATAAGGACAGATTCAAATGGAAATGGAATTTCAGAATACGTAATACTGGACACCAACTGGAAAGAATGGGAACTCCATAGCACCTACACTGTGGACATGGAAACGGAGCTGCTACGTTTCAGAGGGACCCCTATTCACTTCCCTGGTGGCAGGCCCCCTAGAGCAGATGCAAAATGCTGGTTTGCAGAAGGGAAGATCTGCCAAGGAGGTAAGAAATAAAAAAACACTGGTAGTCAATTTGGCTCAGCTTGGGTTATAAGGGAACAAGAAGGCATATTTTAATACTGAAACATTCACAAAATCAATCATTTGCATTCAGGTGACATAAACGTTTTGGTGCTATATCTAGTTAATTTAAAATAATAAGAACAATGAGAGGTACTTTGCAGCCTTGAATAATCATCCACAGTTTAAAAGCCTCCCTACCACTCATTTTTAAAGGAGGATCTCGTCTTTCCCAAAGAGGTTACTCTGAAAGAGGAAGGCATTAGCGAAGGCTAATGTCCTTGTTCTTTTGTAGGCTATGACCTGCGATTATTTACCCTGCCAGAAAGATCACCTGTCCATCCCTTGATGTATTCAAATCCTGCCAGTCAGGTCCCACCACAGAAATACTACAGCTACACCTTCTCCTCTCTGAATTCCCATCAAACTAAAAGTCTGTACCTCACAGTTTAGCACAGAATTGCTTTTCAATTGTTTCATGTGCCGCCCCCCCCCAAATATAGTGCTCTTTGAGGGCATGGACCATAGCTAATAATTTGTATCTGCCCCCCCCCCACCCCCCCCCCCCCCCCCCCCCCC
>NW_007726371.1:246588-248690 GCF_000696425.1 Galeopterus variegatus | reverse complement strand
CCCTACACAGCAGACATCCAATAAATACTTGCAGTTTGATTGACTGGTGGAACTCCTCTAGCTTGTGGAAGAGGAGAAACTTCAAGTCTCTGAGAGATGGAGGATAAGTGTGGAAAAACTCATAATATTCTTATGCAAGTGTACACCACACCCTTCCAAAACCAAATGTATCCATTTGAAACGGGCTTTGATTTCTATTTTGTTTCAGCATGACATACCCAACTACCTCTTTAGTCACATCATCATATATTTCCCTTTGAAATCTCAGTAATCTGTTTGAATATTTAGATTTGAATATTTAGATTTACATTCTGATGAAAACACTAATTATCAAAACCAGACTCACCCTTACCCTTGAAGGAAAAGTACTATGTTTTCCATCTATAACCTGTAAATTCTGTGGGCTTTGGTGAATTAAATAAGTATTTTATTTTATGTAGGCAACATAATACTTACCCTTCACAGGTGAGACAACATATTTATTCTCAAGAACTCTATTGCTGTCCATCTTAAATGAAGCTACTCAAAGTTTTCCATCTGTGGACTTTTCCCCCCAAAGAAGTATGCTGGTCAGCCTTAATTCATGTGATTTGTTATTGTCAGAGTGGTGACTGGTTTTGCTTCAGAACACTGAAATTGCTTTCTGTGTCCATAAAGTCAACAAGACAGACTGTGCTGCAGAAAAATGGAATTAGGTTAGGTAGATGTGGCTTGATTTTAGACTCAACAGAAAGCATGGGGAGTCACTCTGTGGTGCCTTTTATTTACTGCCTCTCTCTTATAATGCCATTCTTCCTCTTCCTCTTGCTCTCTGTAGGCATCGACCCTGCCTTTGCCATGATGGTCTGTCTTGCTTTGCTTATAGCCCTGCTGTCTATTAATGGATTTGCTTACTTTATAAGGTACATTTTTTGTTGTTTTTGTGTATAAAAATATAAGCCCATAATAGCCTTGTTAATATTGATTTCCAGGAAATCATGATTCAGTATGATTGCCTCATTACGTGATCCACCGATTTTCTTTTTTCCATGGTGATGTACCATACTTACCAGCCCCATTTAGAGTCAAGTGTTTTCATGGTGCCAAGAATAACTTTCTCTCAGCTGTGTGGTCAATGTTGTTGCCTGTGAGTGGATCTGGCTCTCAACACAGTGGTGAAATAAGAAACTAGTACTTTAGAGCCCAGCTACTTTCTTTTCCCTGACAGACTCCCCTATAACCATCTCCCTCCCCAAATGGTATTGACTGTAAGGAATGGAGTTAGGATATTTTAATGAGCTCCAAGAATTTGGCAGACTTTGGCTAGAATCCAAGCTCTAGGGATAATGGTACCAACTCCCAGGATTGCAGTAGGGATTAAATAAAGTGAAGTAGGTAAAGCATCTAGAAAAGTACCTGACTCACAGTAGGTGCTCAAAAAATGGTAAATCTGAACTGCTTCCCAGGTACACAGGAGTCTCCTGCCGATTGTTGGGAGCCCAGGATTCTCACTTTGACATTCATGCCTTTTGCCCAGTGTATCACATTCCAGATTTCTACTGTTCTTCTTCCTTGGACAAAAATTATCTTATCTAATCATCAACACCATCCTTATCATCAAGTATTTGTGTTCCTCCCTCAAATCCCAATTGGTGGCCAACTAATCTGATGGGCTACTTCAGGATCAGAGATAAGTGGCTGAAGATGGCATAACATGACATCCCTTTCTTATGATCTTTGCATTTTTAACAGCTGGACCCTTTTCATACTAAGACAATTTGGGGAAAAATGAAAAATAAAATCAATCACAACCGTCCCATATTACACATTCCACCCTGCAAATCACATCTTTGTCAGGGTGGTCCTGATGGCAATATGGCATGGACTGGTAGGGAATGGAGTGGGGCTATTTTGACAAGT
This sequence comes from Galeopterus variegatus, assembly GCF_000696425.1. Lineage (NCBI taxonomy): Eukaryota > Metazoa > Chordata > Mammalia > Dermoptera > Cynocephalidae > Galeopterus > Galeopterus variegatus. The sequence continues at coordinate 246,791 of NW_007726371.1, read as the reverse complement.
GTCAAGAAAAAAATGTCTAGGGGCCGACCCGTGGCTCACTTGGTAGAGTGTGGTGCTGATAACACCAAGGCCGCGGGTTCCGATCCCATATAGGGATGGCCGGTTTGCTCACTGGCTGAGCGTGGTGTTGACAACACCAAGCCAAGCGTTGAGATCCCCTTACCGGTCATCTTTAATAAAAAAAAAAAAAAAAAAAAAAAAAA
>NW_007726371.1:238665-246309 GCF_000696425.1 Galeopterus variegatus | reverse complement strand
TATCTTTAAAAAAAAAAAAAAAAAAAAAAAGAAAAAAATGTCTAGAGCATATTAAATAGCTGTGTGACCTTAGACAAATCACTTAACCTCTCTTAACTAGAATTTTCTCATTTGTACAATGAAGGAATTGGATTAAGTGACGTTTAAAAACCCTTCCTGCTCTGATATTTTAATGAGTGTGTGAAATCCTGGGTTGAAACCATAACAGGTGTTACTCTTAGTGTTTAATATGTTGGCATCGCTGTGAAAAACTTCTAATAGGCAATCTCCCCAGTATTCAAAACTCGATAAAGCCACACAGAATAGTAAGTAGTTTATGAATTGTTAAATCACACTTGATAAAGACATTAGTTCAAAGGAAGTTTTTCTTTGAATTTATGTGACTGTGACATATTCCTGCTTCTTTAAGAACAGAAATTTAATATCTTTAGGTTAGCTGCTACCAAAGAATAAAGTATTTAATTAACATCATTTGATACTTAGCAAAAATAAATGTCATCCAATCAAAAAGCTTTCCCTTGTAGAGAGATTTAAGGAGTAATAGCCTCTGTCTACCCAGTGCCAAAACATCCCATGGCAAGGTGGAAAATGGAGTCAGATGGTTATGTTACTTAACCCCGCAAATGACAGTTCTTGTTAGTCTTTCCCACTGAATAGACTGGTTCTTTGGGCTTCAAGTGAGCCCAGTCTCCAATTCTTGGAAAGGGAAGAAAAAAAAACAAAAACAAAAACAACAACCATGGTGGGGGGTTGTTTGGAGCTTGTGGGCTGAAGGGCAAAGACTGGAGAGGAAAATGATTGGAGAGGGACATGATTAGAGAGGAAAGTGATTGGAGAGGAAAATGAGTTTGAGACAATTGGTACTTCAAGTGGTCACAGAAAACTCAGAGACGAGAGAGTGGTACATCATTTCCCAGGGTCACTTGGTCCTTGGTTCTACAGCTAACAAAGCACAAAAGATGCCCCCTTCTTGCTGCCTTCCTTCCTGTCTCTGCCCACCATGGCTGCAATCAGAAGAGCTGTGTGGCTGATGAGTTTTGTAATAGATGGTGATTACTTGCAGGAGAGTGACTCTCTGTTCCTTCTTTTTCTGTGTGTTTTGATAGTTTTTTCAGAAAGAAAGACGTGCAAAGACCCAACCACGCCAAAACAAAGGATCCTTTGAACTCCTTCTTTCTCCCTACTCCTCTGAACTAGATTGCGTTGCCTTTCTATAAAGCTCTCCAGTGCTTTGTTATACTAATGATGATAATGATAATAATGGGCCCTTATACTTTCATAGTGCTTCATGCTTTTCAGAGCACTTTCACATTACATTATCTCATTTGATTTTCAAAACAACTCTATAAAGCAGGTAATGCAAGGACTATTATCTTGCTAGATAGATGAGGACACTATGGCATGAAGAGGTAAATTATTTATCCAAGGTCACCTGCACCTGGCTAATTAATAACAGAATCTGCACTGCACCCCAGGTCTCTGGATTGGGAGTCCAGTTTACTTTCTACTAGAGCATATTCTGTAGCATGATTATTTTTACAGGTGTGCCTGCTTTAAGAGAATTCACTACACATATGAAACAGATAAGTTAGGGAGTGATACTTTATTTTGCCAAAAGATTCATGTGTTCTACCCAAGAATTCACTACAGGGCTCTTTTAATTTTCTCTGCAGGGTAGCGACTCCTGCAGTGGTAAGGGACATATTTGTTGGCAGACAATTAGAAACACATTAATTGTTTGTTTACATACCAGTAGAAGAACTGAGAAAAAGTGACTGTGTTGCTGGTATTAAAGCTACAGTGACATTGTAGACTTCTCCTTAGAGAGCAACTTGACAAAGCATTTTGATTCAGTGCTTGTTTTCCCTACTCTGGCTCTTGGCTTTAATACATTCCAGAGTGACCATTATGGGGTCATGGAAAAAGCAAAGCCAAACTGTAGCTGTCAGAGCCTTCAAGACAAAACAGAACAAAACAACCACACCGACTAATCTTAGGTTCCCTCCAGGTCCTCAAGTTGCCCGGTCAGACCTACCTGACTGTGGTTAGACATCATAAACTCCTACGTGTCTAGTAATTGATTTGTAGAAAATAATTACAGTCACTACAAATTAATGGGCATGTTTGGAGAGAATCAGGTTTAAACTGTGTCTATGTAATGCTCAGACAAGAGACCAATTCAGTAAAAGGAGGGAAAAAAAAAAAAAGTCAGCCCACTTGTTTGGAATCATGAAGACAAAGCAACCGACTGATTGAATTTTTCTACTTTTTAACCTGTTGCTTGGGCAACGCATAGATGCAACTTTGCAAGACAAGTGGTTTTATGGGCGGAAATCTGGGCCCACATCCAGGGACCAAGGATTCAAGTTCCAGCTCTGCCTCAGGCTAGGGGATCTCAAACAATTTGCTTAATTTTGTTTTGCTTCATTAATGTGTTTTTGTCCGTAAAATGGAGATTAATGATTCTTGGCTCTGATATTATTAGAATAAATACCATAGAATATGAGAAAGGGTGTTGAGTTACTTAAAAGTGTTCAGAGGTGTTGTTTTGAATGTGGTCTTGATGCAGGATCACCATTTTATTAGTTTGAGATACCATCTCCACGCAGCGCCCTCGCCCCTGTCCTTTGATGCCTCTTTGAGAGTTATTTTCATTTTGCTCTTTTGGTCTTTGTAACTTTCCAAGTTGTGAGGGCCAGGATCACTGCCTCCTTTCGCTGTGGGTACTGTGGTAAAGATCCATGTGGGGTTATCCTCCCAATTATCTTGTATAATCTTTTAGTACTATCTTAGGACAAATTAACCCTGGCTTTGCAAAAACATTCAGTCTCCCATGACCCTCTGATTTCATGTTTATTTCAGGCGTCGTATAAATAAAATACAGTTGATTAAAGGACCCAACAGAATTCTACTGACTTTGGAGGATGTAACATTTATCAATCCCCACTTTGGCAGTAAGGTAAGGAATAACCCCTTCTCTTGCTGCACTGTCCGATACGGTAGCCACAAGCCACAAGTGACTACTGAGCGCTTCACATGTGGCTAGTGTGATGTACTGTGAGAGTAAAATACACATTGGGCTTAGAAGATTTACTATAAAAACATGTAAAATATCTCATTAAATTTTTAAAAATATGAATTACATGTTAAAATGTTATTTTACATATTTTGGGTTAAACAAAGTATATTGTTAAAATTGATTTCACTTGTTTCTTTTCATGTTTTTTAATGTGACTACTGGAAAACTTAAAATCACATATGTGACCCACGTTACATTTCTATTAGATAGTGCTGCCTTAGAACAGAGTTGTGGTAATGAATACAGTGCACTTTGGGCAATATTTAGCTTTGACTTCATATATCCCTTCTTTGTATATATATATATTTTTTTTTTGCCTTTTTTTGTCTTTTTTCGTGTCCAGCAACGGATCGCAACCCTCAGTGTCGCGCCCGTACCGGACCGGGACCGGCAACGGGATCACAACCCTCGGTGTCGCGCCCGCACCTCGCTCAGCCAGTGAGCGGGAACCGGTCTGTATGTGGGATCCAAACCCTCGGCGGGAGCACCACCGTGCTCCCAAGCGGCACACTGTAGCAGTGCGCCACCGGGCCGGCCCTTCTTTGTATATTTGAATTCAACATTTGATTGTTAGTTCAAGGGCAGGGGTACATTATTTCTTTTTTTTCCTTTTTGTCTTTTTTCGTGTCCGGCAACGGATCGCAACCCTCAGTGTTGTGCCCGTACCTCGCTCAGCCAGTGAGCGGGAACTGGTCTGTAGGTGGGATCTGAACCCTTGGCGGGAGCACCGCCGCACTCCCAAGCGGCGCACTGTAGCAGTGCGCCACCGGGCCGGCCCGATTATTTTTAATGTTAGTCCATAGAACCTGATATCATGCTTATAGTAGAGTTGGTACTTGTAAAAGTTTGGTGGATGAATCAACTAGTAAGAGAGAGTTGAGTTTCACCAGGAGTTCTGTTCTGGTTGTAATTGGAGATCTTCATTAAGGCCCTGCTATTATGTCCTAGCTCTGGGATAGGCTTTGTGAGAGGTGACATGTAGTCCCTACCTTCAGGGGAATTACAGTCAAGTTAGAGAGAAAAATCATACCACACAAGAGTTGATAGTGCCATATTGCACAAAAGAAACTAGAAATATGGTAGGACTTCAGAGGAGGCAGATCAGTGGAGGAAGGCTTTTCAGAGACCTAGCACTAAAGCTGGGTCTTAAAGGAAAGAAAGGATTTGTCTAGGTCACAGGTTGCAAATTAGTAACCACTTTGTTTGACCCTTACAGTTATGAAAGGCAGTAGCCAAGATTTTGAAATCGTGGAATTACACATCAAAGTCTTTGGACTTTCAGGTTTTCTTTAAAAGTTGGCAGATCTGTCAACTTTGGCTCTTATCCTGGTGATTGGCTATAACTCAGTAGTAGTTGCCCTTTTTGGATGCTTTTTGGAGTTGATACAGTTCCCATCACTCTATGTTATCTCATATTCAGCCTATTTCACCTATCTATATTATCTGCCTGGCCCCTATAGGCATCCTAGGTAGAGAAAACAGCATAAATAGAAGCTTGGAGTACAGAATATGTGGAGAAGAGTTTTGTCAGAGGTAGTTAGTGCTCCTTGTGCCAGACTATGTTGCCACAATAAAGACACTAATCTTTGCCGATTCTAGTATGTCTTCATGTGAAATAAGTATGTTGGTGGCAAGATGTAGGAAGAGGATGCAAACACATCATTTTGTCCCCATGTACCATTTACTCTTGCTGTGCCACTGTATCAGATTTGAAAATTAATTGTTATCTCATTGACAAAACTGGTCATTTGCATAAATGTGACACTGAAAGGTATTTTTAATAAGTTGGCTGGGTAAGAATGGATTTACATGGTAATACCCTGTGAAGTTGGAGTCAAATGAATTATTCAGCTATTTGATTTAATGCTCAATTACAACCCTAATTGTTACTTGTTCAAATCGTCATATCCTTTTGTAAGGTTGTTATCATGTTCCTGGAAATGTATTTCTGAAAACCAAAACTATCACTGTGGCTGAAAGCTACACTCTACCTTCATGCCATAAAAACTTATTGATATTATTGATATCTTATTGACTTATTGATATCTCCATTTTTGAAGCTACCAGAGGGCTCTAGGACTCATGTTGGTGGAATTTGTCTGAACTTGCTGTACTCAATATGCCTTCTATGCAATTTCCTACCTCAGGTAGAATGCATAGATGCTGAAGTATAAGTTCTGAAGAAATCTCAATATATAACCCAATACTAAGAAAAAAAGTATTCTGTTCTGTGACAAGAGATTTTATCCAGAAGTGGATGATCAATAGTAAAAGCAGATGACTAGAAGTCATTCTTAAATATAGCAAAATATAGTAAAGTTTTGGTGAAAAGCAATAAACCTATTTTAAAAAATCTTACTTCTTTGGTAGTATCCATGTCAAAATGAGAGTTCATGTCAATTGCCTAGATATTTTGGCTCTCAGGTATTAAAACAATAAATGTAGCTCAATTTTGGACTGAATTAGCCTTTTCTTTGTATTGGCCTTGCAGTAGTCCAGTGAATTCTATAAAACCTTCACCTATGACTCTTCTCTTTTGTACTGAGACATAAACTGTATTTGGGAGACTAAAGCATATGAGTTCCCACAAAATCACCATAAATAGCAGAGTAGTGCTACCTTCAGATGAACGAAGTGCCTAGGATTTTAGAATCTTGTTCATGATGATAGATATTTTCTTTTTCACTTGTGCATGCATTTTAACATAATAAGAGTGAAAAAACCATCAGCACTACTCTTTACGGTATGATTGAGAAAAATGAATAGCAATAGAAATTGATAGCCTTATAGGGAATGTTCCTTTTTAAAATTTTTTTTATATTATTTTTGCCTGGGTGGAAAAGGGTGGCATTACCTTAGAAACATAGATCTTGGTCTCCAGATCCCTTTTGGCATTTGGCTTGAATCAGGGATTCTGATGGGAAAAGATAGGGAAAGCATAAATTTTCCTTAATTGCTGTGTAGTCACAAACTTGCAGCTGGCTGTGTCTAATCAGTCAAGAAGCCAAGCCAAGAATTCCATCCAAATGGAATGTCTGAAAGTGTAAACTCTCAGTGAATATAAAATTAATTCAGTCTAGAAGAATTGCCAGGTCAAGAGAAGTCAGGTTAGGAAAGGAAGTTTTTAGAAGAAAGTGAAGCTGAAGTCCAAATGTATGTGGATTTTGGCAGACTCTCTCACTTTCCCCTTTGCCCTTCTTGGAGAAGTCTATATCTCAATATACAGATCTAGGTGCTCCTGCTGAGATATGAAAATAAAGAATGAAAGGGAAGTAGATTCCTCCCTGGCCTTGCTCTGTTGGGGGGAGTTCAGGTTGATGCAAAGGTTATGTGAAGAGTCAAGTTTTACATCTTGTCTGAATTTCGAGCTGTTGGAATTTCAGCACGTTGGGGGCTGGGTATAGTTTACCATTGTCTTGGAACTTTGACTGTGATAATCTTGGTAGAAGAAAATTAACCCAAGGCTAAGTCAACTATTGATCTTCAATTGATCAAAGACCATTAAGGGCAGAGTGTTGGAAAGTACTTAAGATTAATTTTTTATTGGCAAACAAGAGTGAAATAAAACATAATGTGGTAGCAGGAGCACAGGACCAGAAAATATAACACCAAGATTCTTGTTCCAGCCCTTGTATCCCTCTATAGGTCTCTGTTTTCTCATTATAAAATGAGAGTGTTGGAGTTGAGGGTGGGGGCTGGCTTAGACAATACTAAATATAATGCTAGATCTGAAGTGCTATAATTCTAAGAAAGGCACATTTGGATATATGGAGAAGAGTTTGAGGAACTTGTTGATATTATTATGTCTTCATGTGAAATAAGTCTACTGGGTCAGTTGAAGATACAGAAATTCAATTTTAAAGGTTAATGAAGATTGCAGATAACTCTTCCTCTTGTCATTCAACTGTGTGGCTCCCAGCTCTCTCTTACCAAACCTATGTGTACAAGTTAACAAATCAAGGAATTGAGAATTTTGCCTATTTAAGTATCAAGCTCATAAATTATGGGCAGATGATTTGCTCACTTACTACCAGCTTATTGCTTTCGGGGATACCTTCTGTCATTAATTTTATCTGCACAAAGAAGGATGCCTCAGGATGTTAGAACGAAAAGAGCCAGTCCTAAGAGTAAGGAGGGTGGGATTCTGTGCCATTTCTACTACTAATTTTTTCACAATGTTAGATTTTTAACAACACTTCTTATAATTAATCATTGACTAACTGTATGATATTGGGAAACTCATTTCACCTTTTTTTGGTCTCAGTTTCTTGTCTATAAAAAGAGGGTCTCAGATTAAATTGTGACTAATATTCTTTTTCACCCCCACCCCTACCCCATGTCTATGATTCTAATCTTCTCTAGGAGATAGAAGCACTGCAAACCTCTACCTGCTTTTGGTTGTATATGGAGGTTAAGCTAAGTATCAACCCTGAACTAAAAAAAAAGAGAGAATTATATTAAGTGAAACGAGTCAGGCAGAGAAAAAGAAATACCACATGTTCTCACTTATTGGTGGGAGCTAAAAATAAATAAGTAAATTCACTCACACACACAAAAAATAACCG
>NW_007726371.1:222217-238546 GCF_000696425.1 Galeopterus variegatus | reverse complement strand
AAAATAACCGGGGGGTGGGGGGGGGGGAGGAAGATATAACAACTACAATTCTTTGAAGTTGTTACAACAAGCAAATAGAAAGGACATTGTTGGGTGGGGGGGGGGAGACGGAGGAGGGAGGGAGGTTTCGGTGATGGGCCATAATAATCAACCACATTGTATATTGACAAAATAAAAATTTGAAGGAAAAAAAAGATAATGTTCAACCATAAAAAAAAAAAAGAGTTCTGAGGGATAGGGAAAATTAATCAATTTCATGTTGACAAAGTTCAGCTCGTATAATTACATTTTAAAATTTAATCATACATGTTTATGAGGTACAGTGTATTGTTTCAATACTTGCCTATATTGTATAATGATCTAATCAAGGTAGTTAGCATACCAATTACCTAAACATTTATTATTTCTTTGTGGTGATAACATTCAAGATCCTTTTTTCTAGACATATTGAAATATTATCTGAAGTAACCCTAGAACACCAGAACTATTCTTTCTACCTACCTGTAACTTTGTACCTGTTGACCAACCTCTCTCCCCTCCAACTCTCTACCCTCCCCAGCTTCTGGTTACCACTATTGTACTCTCTGCCTCTTTGAGAACAACTTTTTTAGATTCCACATATGAGTGGGATCATGTGGTATTTGTCTTCCTGTGCCTGGTTTACTTCACTTAACACAATGGCCTCCAGGTTCAGCCATGTTGCCACTAATAGCAGTATTTCATTTTTTTTTTTATAGCTGAATAGTATTCCAATGTCTATATATACCACATTTTCTTTATCCATTCATCTCTTGATGGATTAAATAATTACTTTCTTACAAATAAAAAAGAAAAACAAACATAAGCTCAATATCTATACCATAGCTCAGTGTTTTATCCTAAATCATGAAAATTTTGCTCATAAGCTTTCTTTCCTAATCCTTTCACAGAGAGGAAGTCGTGCCAGTGTAAGCTTCCAGATCACCTCGGATGTCCAAAGTGGGAGGTCTCCAAGGCTCTCCTTTTCTTCAGGGAGTCTAACTCCAGCTACCTTTGAAAACTCCAATGTAGCGATTTATGAGGTAAGACATTCAACAGCTATCCAACCTGCTCCTCCTTGGGTTTTAAAATGAGGCAGTGATTTAGGAATCAGTCTTTGAGCAAAGATATTGAGGCTTTTAGCAAGTCTTTCCAGTTTTTTGTTTGTGTCCACTTATGGACTTGTTTGATTGACATTTTTGAAAATGATTTTCTTCAGTAACTAATCTACTTACATAATAAGTTCATTGATCTTTCAACTCCATGTATTTACTATGCATGTGGAAAAAAAGTCCTTGAGACCCAAACACTTAAACATGTCACTCATTCCAAAAGATATACACACACACAAACACACATATATATACGCACATGTATATACACTAGAAAAAATAACTTCCTGAGTCAACTGTTTGTGATGAGATGTTTAGAGACATGCTTGTGAGGAGAGGTTTGGGCCAAACCTTTTTCTCCTCCAACCTTTTTCTTCCTATACCTGTTATCCTCTGATATTATTGAAACTTCAAAAATATATTTATTTATTTATTCTTTGCCTATACTGCCTTTTGTAGCAACAGGTTACTTTCTGCTGTGCGAAATTAAAAAAAAATTAATTTCATTGAATTTTCTGTTTTTCAAGCTTTAATAGGCCACCCTCTACCTCTTGTTCTAAGAGACTGGAATTTGGCAACCAGGACAAATCTTGCATCAGTTGGAGAGATGAACTGTTTCTTCTCAGCAGGAAAGAGTTAAGCAGGGGTCCAAAGGGAAACTAGACTGCCTTTCTGTTCCTCCTAAGTTAGGCCTTCCTACTGTGGTTTCCTTGTTTTGTTTGAAGATACTCCCAAGAGGAGAAAACACTTTCAACTTCAACAGTAACTAAGTAAAAATCCAAAGCAGAGCAGAATAAATTTTTAGGTGGTCAAGCACAGTGGATTTGCCAAGTGAATACTCTCCTCCATTGCATAAATAATTGACAGGAGTCTTCTTGTGGTTTGAATGTGTCCCCTCCAAAATCCAGATGTGAAAACTTAATGGCCAATGGTATTAGGAGGTGAGGCCTTTAAGAAGTGATTAGTCCATGAGGGCTCCTCTCTCATGAATGAGATTAAGGCCCTTATAAAAGTGGTTTCTTGCAGCATTTGTCTAGCTTGCCCTTCCATCTTCTAACATGTGAGGACACACCATTCCTTCCCTCTGGAGGATGTCGCAACAAAATGATCTTGAAAGCAGAGACAGACAACTGAACCTATGAGCACTTTGATCTTGGAATTCCTAGCCTCTAGAACTGTGAGAAAATTAATTTCTGTTCATTATAAATTACCAAGTCTCAGGTATTTTGTTACAGCAGCACAAATGGACTAAGACAGAAGTTGGTACCAGAGAAGTGGGGTATTGCTATAACTAATACCTAAAAAGGTGGATGCAGCTTTGGAACTGGGTAATGGGTAGAGGTTGGAACAGTTTTGAAGTGAATGCTGGAAAAAGCCTAGATTGCCATTATTGGCGTATTAAGGGCAATACTGATGAGGGCTCAGAAGAAGGGGAGAGCTGTAGGGAAAGTCTGATTCTTCTTGGATATTACTTAAGAGGTTAGGAACAGAATGTTGGTAGAAATATTGAGGCCATTCTAATGAGGCCTTAGATGGAAATTCAAAATGTGGTATTGGAAACTGGAGAGGAGGCCATTCTTGTTATAAATTGGCAAATAACTTGGCTGAATTATGTCCATGTCCCAGGACTTATAGAAGGTATAATTTGCAAGCAATGAACTAGGATATTTGGCAGAGACATCTTTAAGCAGCAAGGCATTCAGGGTGCTGCATAGCTTCTTTTAACTGCTTATGGTAAAATACAAGGAGAGAGAAATGATTTGAAGATGACATTTTTTTAACCAAAAGAGAAGTAAAACATAAAGATTTGAAAAATTCTTAGCCTAGCCACGTAAAGAATAAAAAAGCATGTTTAGGAGAGAAAACCAAAGGTTTGGCCAAGCTACTGTTTAATAAGGAGATTAGTATGGGCAGGCAGAAGCCAGGTTCTTTTCATCAAGATGATGGGAGAATGACCTCAAAGGCATTTTGGAGATTTTTGAGGCTACCATTCCCTTCATAGGCCCAGAGTATCAAGGCCTTGAGGGTGGAACAGTTTCAAAGGAGGGGCTCATGGGGCTGACTCAAATCTCTACTTCCCACATTCTGGCACAGAGCTCCTTGGCCACCCTACTTGTGGTTTCAGTCACCTCTCCATAAGGTGCAAGCCATAAACCTTGACAATGTCCACATGGTGCTAACATTGCAGGCTTATAGAGTGTAGGAGCTGGGGTATTGCTATAACTAATATCCCAGTATGGAAGGCATGGCTACCTCCACTTAGATTTTAAAGGATATGTCAGACAGCCTTGGGGCATATACTTGCCACGGGGCTGACAGGGCTGCTGTAGAGAGTTCCCACTAGAGCAATGCCCACTGTGAGGTTGGAGCCACTGCAAAGAGTCCTTCCTAGGACAATGCTTAGTGGAGCCATGGGGGTAGGGCCACCCCCAAGTTCCCAGACTTGTACAGCTACCAAGTGCAATGCCAGCCTGGGAGAGCTGCAGGCACCTGACTTCAACCTGTGAGAGCTGTGGTGTGGGTTATGCCCAACAAAGCCATCAGGGCAGGGTCCTCTAGAGCCTTTGGGTGTCCAACTCCTACCCCAGTGTGTCCAGGAGGTGGAAGAAGATTGGAATCAAAGATTATTCTCAAGCCTCAAGATTTAAGGTTGTCTGCTTTGTTGGATTTTGGACTTACCTAGTACCTGTTACCCCTTTCTTCTTGCCTATTTCTTTCTTTTGGAATAGAAATGTGTGTTTTGTTCCTGTCCCACCATTGTATTTTGTAAGCACATAACTTGTTAGTTTTCACTAGTTCACAGCTGGAGACAATTTGCCTCAGGATGAATTATACCTTGAATCTCAACCATATCTGACTTAGATGAGACTCTGGACTTTAGATTTTTGGGTTGACACTGGAATGAGTTAAGACTTTTGGGGCTATTAGGATGGAATGAATATATTTCGAAAGTGAGAAGAACATGAATTTTGGGGATCCAGGGGTGGAATGCTATGGTTTGAATATGTCCCTTCCAAAATTCAAGTGTTGAAATTTAATGGCCAATGTGATGGTGTTAAGAGGTGGGTCCTTTAAGAAGTGATTAGGCCTTGAGGGCTGTTCCCTCATAAATGGGATTAAGGCTCTTACAAAAGAGGTTTCATACAGTAATCAGTTAGCTTGCCCTTCTGACTTCTGCCATGTGAGGATACAGCATTCCTCTTCTCCAGAGGATGCAGCATCAAGATGTCTCTTGGAAGCAGAGCAGCCCTCACCAGACAACCGAACCTGCTGGTGCCTTGCTCTTGGACTTCTCAGCCTCCAGAACTGTGAGAAAATAAATTTCTGTTCTTTCTTAATTACTTGGTCTCAGGTATTTTGTTATAGCAGCACAAATGGACTAAGACAGGGCTACAACACCAAGATTGGCAGGTCATATGTTTTTTTCAGTGTACCTGAGGGCTTTTACTTAAATTATTGGCAAGATACCTCTGGATCTTGCCTTGCACTTAATTTAATAAAAGAGGAGACTTGCTTTAAATGTAAACTTGAGGTATTGCAGAATTGACAACTCTACTCTCTCAAAGACCAAAGATAAGGTAATCAAATAGATTTTAAATATCAAATGGAAGGGGCTGATAACTTTACAAATGTATAGATCCCTCTAAGACTCTGAAGTAAATCTCAGTAACCTTGGTTTTTCATCCATAAAATGAGGGGTTGACATGGACTGAGGGATACTTGGGTGAGAAGGGATGGGCGGTGAGCAAGCCAACACTGTCATACTCTCTCCACCTAAATATACTGTGCTTCCTTTTCTTCTCTGCTATGACTCCTTCACAATGCCCTAGGGCACTCTTCCCAGAGCTCCAGATGAAGGGAGGAGTCTCCACACTTCTCTGAGTTTTTCATCCATGCCCAACCACAATTTCTATCTTGAGAAAGAAGGTTTAGAGTGCAAAGTCCCATACTAAAATCTCAATTCTAATTTGCCTCCTCAAATGCTCTGTAGTCCTTCAGCTAGCCCAGAAAGAGCCCCTATATTCTTTACATCTGGCTGGAAGCATTTGACATCATTATGCATGCTTCCTCACACCGTGTGTAAATGGTATACTATAAATCAAAATGGGGGAGGGGAAACTTCCCTTCCCCTAAACCCTGGCTCTTACAAAATAAAAGCTCTTTCTCAGGCTATTGTATCTGTTCTAAATTTTCATCAAATCTGGAGAGTTTTTAGTCCTTATTTCATCTAGTATTCTTTCTGTCCATTTCTCTCACTCTTCTCCTTTTGGAATTGTCATTATACATATGTTGGTATGCTTGATGGTGTCCCATAGGTCTCCAACGCTCTACTGCCTGGCTCTTACAAAATAAAAGCTCTTTCTCAGGCTATTGTATCTGTTCTAAATTTTCATCAAATCTGGAGAGTTTTTAGTCCTTATTTCATCTAGTATTCTTTCTGTCCATTTCTCTCACTCTTCTCCTTTTGGAATTGTCATTATACATATGTTGGTATGCTTGATGGTGTCCCATAGGTCTCCAACGCTCTACTGATTTTTCTCTATTCTTTTTTCTTTCAGCTATTCAAACAGAATAATTTCAATTGATCTATTTTTACATTTGCTGATTCTTTCTTCCACTTATTCAAATCTGCTGTTGAGCTCTTCCAGTGAATTTTTCACTTCAATTATTACATTTTTCAAATCCAGAATTTCTATTTGGTTCTTTTTTTATAATCTCTATCTCCTTATTGATATTCTCTACTTGGTGAGACATTATTCTTCCACTTTCTTTTAGTTCTTTGAATGTACTTAAAAATAGCTGATTTAATGTCTTTAAACGTCCAGTGTGTGACCTTCTTTAGGAAAAGTTTCTATTGATCACATTTTTTTCTTGTGTATGGCACACACTTTTTTCTTTGAAAGTATAAAATTTTTTTAAAACTAGACATATAAAATACAAATAAGATAATAGATAAATAAAAAATATGGCAACTCTGGAAATCAGATTCTTAAAAAAAAAAAAAAAATGAGGGATTGATCTAAGTCCTCAATCCTGGCTGCTGATTAGAATCTCCTTGGGAAACTTAAAAAAATACATATGCCTCGGCCCTATCACCAGCAATTCTGATTCAGTTGGTTTGGGGTAGGGTGCAGGCATTGGTATTTTTTTTTTAAGTTTCCTGATATGTGAAGCCAGATTTGAGAATTGCTGGACTAAGAGACCTACCTCTAAGGCCTCTTCTGACTCGGATATGTTATGATTCTCTGATTCTGTGGAGGAATTTGTGTGTCAAACTGTGGTGTGTTTTACTTGGTGGCGTTGGAAGGTTATAGTGTAGAATTGAGAAGGGAAAAAATAAACATCTGTATGTAACTGGCCTTTTAGACTCTGTCAGATATTTCCTCATTTTGGAAGAGAGTTGAGTTAGTTCCCAGAATGACTGTCGGTCAGTCAGATCATGGGTATTTCTGAACTGTGTCGGCCAAAGGGGACCTTTATCTTTACAAAAGGAGGGTGAGAATAATATCACATAGTGAAGTCAAGATTAAGCTGATGGCAGGATGTGAAGGAAGACAGCTAAGGTTAGAAAACTGCCTGGCTAGAACTAAAAGGGCTCTGGGAAGGAGCATAAGGTAATTGAATCAACAGATGAAACAAAGAAGTCCAGTGTGCCTTCTGAAATGGTCTTCTATTAAGAGTGTTTTAAAGAAGACTCATAATCTAGTTTCTGTTTAAAATAAATCAAATTTTTGTAAGAATTGTTATTGGAAGGCCTGGAATTTTCAGATCATGTTCCTGGAGTGGTAGATACCTAACAGCAAAAGACAGGCTTCTCTAGGATGTGCACTGACACAAACTCACACTTGGATTTTACATGCAAACACATAACCTTCGGAATTGCATGGAAAAATTGGCCCGTATTTCACAGATACTTTTTGAAATGTGAAAGAAAAGAAGAAAAGCCAGATGAGCTGACTGCTGGGTGAAAAAGCTGTGAATGGCAGATGCAGTGGTGACATGCCATGATCTGTTCTAATGGTCACAGTCTGGGGGAGAGGGAGTGAGGTGGGCAGCAGTGTAACCCTGATTCACTCGGGGAGAACCCACTGAATTCATCTTTTCTCATCATTTTCTGACTCTTTCTGCCTCTCTGTCTCTTGGCCTTTCCCTGTGTTTTCCTCTGTCTCACCTTTCTCTCTTTCCCCATTTATCTCCTTTTCCCAGAGCCTTTTTTTCCTGTCTTTCTGCCTTCTATATCCCTTACAGCTCGCTCTCTATCCCTCTTCCTTCAACAAACCATCTTCTCTCTCTCATCATGGAATTATAGGAAATTGGAGCCAAAAAAGACCTAAGAACTCATCTATTAAGTCCAGCTCTATCAGTGAGGAAACTGAGGCTCAGGCCAATTAAGTGTCTGTGGTAAGGCCACCCTTGAGTTTGAAGCAGAGCCAGATCTGGAACCTAGTTCTCTTGCCTCTTATTTAATACACCATGGCCTTAGTGCAAAACTGATGGACTTTAAATTACTTCTAAAAGCTTTAGTGAATAGAGTTTGATGTTTCTTACTCTTAATTAAAAAGTGAGTGATGAGTGAATTATTTTATCATTCTCTCTCTCAAAAGAAAAAAACAAAACAAATAGTGCATGTGTGGTGAAGATAAAACCTGCCCATTTCCTCCCTTTTCCTCATTATTCATGAAGTAGGATGCACACAGACTCAATAAAAATTTGCTTACAAAGTTGGTGAGAATTATTTAAATCTTAAAATAAACACACGCAAATCCCCAAACCAGAGAAAGCCCAATGAGAGGAAAGAGCAGCAAAGTGGGAGATGGAAGACCTTGGTTCTTCTGACCTTGTGCTAGTCACTTAATCTCTTCAGTCTTCAGTTTCTTTATCAAAATATGAAGGGATTGGGCTAGGGATACCTAAGACTTGAAAAAGCTACTTGTGGCATTTAATAAGCCAGACAAAAGACTAACCCATGTCTGCAATAGGGCTCTCTCCAGGAAAAAGGTGTCAGGTACCAGGTGTAAGGCAGAGTTGGTGCTGCTAGTACTGATGTTCAGGTTGTGCACTGCAGGGCACCACATCGATGAGGGTACTATTCACATTGTAGACATATACTAACTTATCTGGGAGTGGTGAGGGAGTGGGAACAGAGATTCTAGCTTCCCAGCTTAATCCTGGAATAGTGGTGGCGGGGTTCACATCTATGTCTATACTGGCGTACCTGACTGTATACCTACACAGTCACTGGTAAATGCACATGTACCTGGATATGCACTATTTCAACTATGCCCCAGAAATTACTTGAGGTAGCTTCTCTCTCCTACCTAATATTCTTGGAGGCCCAATTCCAGCTTCTCACTTCTATCCTTACAGCCTGACTGTAAACCTGACAAAGAGGCCTCACCTGGCAGGCAGAGCTTGGTGATGTGCAGAGTACCCAAGCTGCTAGCAGAATGTGCTCCCTGGTGTCAGGGAGTTGTATGAGTAAATGAGAGTGTGGTACATGCACATATGTATCTAGCCAGTGCTGCTGCCTAACAACATAGGGCTGCCACAGGCTGTACAATCATATACTCACATAATTAATTTTTTTTTTTATTTGAGAGAAAACACCCATTTCTAATTAGCTCAAAGGGGCCATAGCAGCTAGCAGTGATCATGGGCTAAGTAATGTAGTTGCAAAGGTGCTGGGAAGGATTTTTGTTGACCAGTGTATCCCACACATTAGCTGATTTTGTAAATTCCCAGTAAGCATTTTAGTTTTTCAGCTTAAGACTTAGCCTTTGATACTCCTAAAGGGTAAAGTCCTCTGAAAGGTGAAATTTCATACTTGTGTCAGGCCCTCCTGACTTCTGTGAATGAGTTTTAGTTCCGTAGCTGACAGCAGATTTTAATGTAACTTAGTGAGAGGTAAATGCAGAGGCTATGAGCGAAGGGAGTACCACAGAGACGAGAAAAAGGAAAAGGCTGGGGGAATGGGATGCAAACTCCAACATGCATCAGAATCATGTGGAGAGCTTAAGGCACAGACTGCTGGGCCCCGCCCCCACAATTTCTGATTCCATAAGTTCTTGGTGGGGCTTGAGAATTGGCCTTTCTAACCAATTCCCAGGTGACCCTGATGAAGCTGCTCTGGGCCATACTTGGAGAATTGCTGGATCAAATGCTTTGACCATTATGCTGCAGGCAGGTGCTGATCCTGAACTACCCAGTCTAAATTCTGTATGCACTGAGCCTGGCCGGTGCAGTTTTGTTCAGCTGCTGAAGGTCTCTGAGAGCCATTCCCTAATTAAAGGGCTTCGAGCTCCTTGGCTAGAAGAAGCTAACACAAAGTGCAGGCCAGTAACTAAGATGCTTGCAGCTCCCATTAGCCTTTGCCTCCAGCGGGTCACCAGATGCAGTGCCACAGCTGGATATATTCCTTAATAACAGCGTGGTTAGTCTCTTATTTTTGGAATTTGACTGCACAGAGCTTTCCGCTTTATTGTCTCTACTTGATGACAGGTTGGTATAGCCTGAAATGGAATCTCCAGGCTATAGGTAATAGACGTGAAAGCACTTTGAAGAGTAGAGAGCACTGTGCAAATATAAGGCATTATTATTATTACAGAGAAAAAGAAATCTATATTTGTATTGCTTTTTTAAAAAAATTGGATTGGACAGAAACTAAACAGGGCTTAATGACTGGTGAATCCTTGAGGCTATGCACATGGAAGAAAATTATTGAGCAATGGTGTTGAAGTGAAGACAATAAAATAATTGTTGTTTTTGACTCTATAGCAGCTTTAGAAATAGCAGTTTTGTACTTAAAATGTCGGAAATAGATTTTCGAGAGTCTAGATTACTCATATTGCTATGGTAGTACAATTGTGGATCCAAATAAGAAGTGTTCAATTTACATTTAGGCCAACTGGTTTATTATTTAAGTATATGAGTCGCCCCCCCCATGGCCCGTCCCACCAGAGAAAAATGCATCAAGGCAAACGCAGGAAACATTTGCTGCACTACATCTCCCGCCACAGATGCCTCAAGGCAGTGGGAATTGCAACCACCAACCATCACCATTAATCCCAAGGAACCTGGTGCTACATCACTTAGCTATGAATAAGTGAAATGACCTAGTGCTCTCTTTAGTTAGTTAAGGGAGGCATTGCAGAGAGTGGCGTCATTCCTTTTCCGGGGTCTGCATACCGGCAGTTATTTCCCTGCCTTGAGTTAATGGAATTTTTAACTTTAACTCCCTTGTATGATCTCATTTTTAGCTCAGAATACAGAATATCCAAGGGGCAGAGGGTGGGAGAGGAGGAAAAAGTCTGTTCGGGTTGGTGGTATAACTATAAATCCTTCGTGGAAGGGACATTGCTCTAAAGCTGCTGACAACTGAGTCTTACCGCTATTCTCTACCTTTTCTTTCCAGGGTGATTGGGTATGGCTGAAAAAGTTACCCCCTGGAGATTTTGGAGACATTAAGTCCATCAAATCAAGTGCAAGTGAAGTGTTTGAAATGGTATGAGAAACCGTTATTTTATATACATTCCTGCTAAAATTAATCCTTTCTCCAAAGTAACTAATACCAACTGTTTAGGAAGACCCATTAATGGAGCAGCACAGGGAAACTGCAGAGTTATTACTGGTTTGCTATGATCATGTGATACAATGGCAAAAGCATGGGCTCTGGAATCAAAGAGACATGAAGGATTCAAATTCCGGCTCTACCACTTGAGCTGTATCAACTTGGGCAAGTAACCTAAATTCCCCGAGCCTTAGTTTTCTAATTTGTAAATGGGGTATATCAATGTCTACTTCCTAGGTTGAGATGAGAATGAAAAGAGACGATACATGTAAAGCATCTTGCACATTTTCTGGCACATAGTTTCTTTATAAAATGGTAGCTACTATTATTATTATCAAGTAAATAGTAAATATACCATAATCATTCAAAATCCCCATTTTCCAGACCTGCAAAAGTCACCTGGTAATTTCTATATGAAAAATGGTTATTTCTCTAATTCCACTAATTATGTTCAAAGAGTCCTTGGATGTTTTAGTTAAGGAAGCAGCCTGAAGATAAGGCAGGGATGCTAATATTTAAAATCTTGGCTCTTCCTTGAACTTTTAGTCTATGAAATATTTGTGGATAGTGTCTTTGGATACTTGCGCATACTTCAGACTCTTAAGAGTGGCATTTTAGAAGGTAGTTATAGATTTCTCTACATTTATGAAGTGGGCAATTTCAAACCATTCCAACAGATCTGAATGAGGTACCTGCTATATCCAGAGCATTGTGCAAGTGAGAAATCAAAGAAAATGAAAGTGATTCAGCCCGTGGGGGACAGGACATGTCCTAGGGGTCAGAATGAGATGTTATGCTTTGGTATTTCTCTTACGTGTGATTTTAGTGTGTAGAATTAAAGGGAAAATAATGACAGGTGAGTCCAGAAGGAGGACCAAGATCAGAGCTAATACGTAATTCTGTACTGGTTTAATATAGGATCCTAAACAGAAAGCTAGATCCAAAGTAAGGAGCCAGAACAGGGCTAAACCTTGGCGAGCTGATAAACTAGAAGTATGTAAATAAAAAGATAGGTATTGACCCAAGGTAAGTGTGTCCATGACACCTTTTTTTTTTTTTTTGATGGTGGTGGGATAACTTTTAACTTTGGTATAATTTCAAACTTACAGAAAAGTTTCAAGAATAATTCAAGGAACTCCTGTATACCCTACCCAGATTCAACAACTGTTTACATTTTTCCCAGTTGTTTTTCATTATCTACTTATATATTTATGTACATTATTTTTTCTGAACCATTTCAGAGTATACTCTTTATCTCTAAATACTTCAGTGTGTATTTCCTAAAAACAAAGATATTCTTGTATATAACTACAGTATAATGATGAAAATCAGAAGATTTAACATTGATACAATACTATTATTTTAAACTACTATCCGTATTTTAATTTAATAAATGGTGTTAATACAATATAGCTTATTTTCTCCCAGTTCAGTTACCTATCCAGGTTCGCACATTGTAGTTGGTCCTAATGTCTGTCTCTATAGTTGCCTTCAGTCTGAAACAGTTTCTCAGACTTTCTTTGCAATTCTTCACCTTGATATTTTTGAAGAATTCAGATCAGTTATTTGGTAGACTGACACACAATTTCGGTTTGCCCAATGCTCTTTGTGGTTGATTTAGGTTATGCATCTCCAGCCAAAATACTACAGAAGAGATGTGTTTTTTCGTTGCATTTTATCAGAAGGCACACAGTGTAATAATAATCCCATTATTTGTGATGTTAAATTTGATTACTTGGTTTAGGTGGTTTAGGTTTATAGAGCTAAAGTAACTTGGGCAAATCACCTAAACTCCCTGTGCCTTCGTTTTCTTATCTGTAAAAGGGGTATATTAATGTTTACTTCCCAGGATGGAATGAGAACTAAAAGAGACAATAGCTGTGAAGTGTTTCAAACTTTTGGATTAGGGATGCTTAACTGGTATCTATTCTGCAAATATTCCAAAATTTAAAAAAAATCTGAAATTTGAAACGCTTCTGGTCCTAAGCATTATAGGTAAGGGATACTCAAACTGTATCTCTCATCTATCTAAAACCCATAAGTTTATACTAATACCTCTAATTCTAATCCAATGCCACAGGGTTCATTCTGTTTTTTCCCATTTCCATATTTGTAACTTTCTTTTCCAACAGTAAAATCTTCCTTCCATTATCTTCATGACATCTTTTTACGTGTTCAATTCACTGATTTATGTGGCCATGTCAGGTACAAACAGTAACTCAGCCCTAGGGATAAGGCCAGGATTTTCCAGAATTCATCTTGTAGAAGCCTCTAGTTCCTTTCTAATGCTTTTATGAAACAGGAGGTGGATCTGATCATACTATCACTGTGAGTGCAGCACTGCCTTGATTACTGATGTGCATTCATGATCTTGAAATGTTGGGACTGAGTACCAGGGGCTAGGCTGGAAAGCAGATCTTGATGAGCCAGGTATAGAAGGGAGCAGAGTAAAATGGGGTGGATGTTATTGAAAGGCAAACAGCTGGAGTCAGAAGGTCAAAGGACTGATAACTTTCAATATCTTTAAGGATCCCAACTTCTGCAAAAGAGTATGCAGGAAAATAAGGTTGAATTTCCCAGTTTTATGTTCTTCTCCCCAGCTAGAATGGATTGGCATACTCCCTGCACTTTTCCAAAGATAAATGGAGAGTATCCTGGACCTCTTCCTGGGCAACTATCAGTTCTTTGAGAACTCTCAGTTCTCCCTCTAAAAAATGTGAAGAGATGGGCCGGTCTCGTGGCTCACTCGGGAGAGCGCGGCGCTAGTAGCACCAAGGCCGCGGGTTGGGATCCTATATAGGGATGGCCAGTGAGCTCATTGGCACAGCGTGGTGTAGACCACACTGTGCCGAGGGTTGCAATCCCCTTACTGGTCAAAAAAAAAAAAAATGTGAAGAGGAGGAAACTGCAGCTGATGTCAAACAAAGTGCTTATTTTGTAAACAAGATGTTTTGGGTCAATCTAGAGCCTCCACTGAGGATATCATCTTCTCCATAGCCATTTCTTCTCCAGTGGTGGTGGATATTATGTTACAGTATAATAATATATATAATAATTATATTATACCTCAGCATAATAATATATTCCACGTGGTGTAATAGTATTACTTGCTCATTGACAGCACTTTCCAAACAACGATTCCCTTCCCTTTGTTACACACACACACACACACACACACACACACACACACACACACACACACACACAGAGCTTTTGAGGCTAATGCCATTCTATTTTAGCATCCTCTCTGCCATCTGTTACTGTCATCTACTCCTCCCACTCACTACCTCTGATTTACTGAATATTTTGGAATCTGCCTCATGGTCTTCCTCTCTACTCCAAGACCTGTCTTTATGCTGGTGACATCATCAATGTCCATGTAGACACCTAAGTACCTTAACTATTTAGTTCTCTGCCATATCATCTCTAATAATCTTCACTTTCATTCTACTTTGGCCAGACTTTGGTACCATTATACCTTGGCTTTTTTTTAATCATCTATAGCTGCTACTAAAAATGCTTCACCTCCAAAATCATAAATTCAAGCATCACACTGTGATTACAACCCGCTTTTCTTTCTGGGGCTATGTTTGACTATATCAGGTCTTTCATTCTATTGACTTCTACATTCTTCCAACCCACAAGCCCTTCTTTTATGTATTTTTTCATCCAACTTAGATTTCATAATCCATCATTTGAACACATTCTTATTTCTGTCTTTTTGGTCAGACACACCCGCAAAACTTCAATTCTGTATGATTCCAGCCCTTAATTTTCTTTGTGCCTGCACTTGAACAGCTGAATATTGTGGCAGAAAGTCATGCAATAAGGTATATTGTTTCCATTATAAATTCATGGTTTCTTATCTTAAAATGTCCCTTAACACTGTCTTATACGTTCATCATACTTCATTTGTTAATTCACTTTCTATAATCCATTCTTCAAAACTTCTCCATTCTTCATTTTTGTTAAACCTCCAATATCCTTCTCTTCCTCTATTTTTACTATTATTATCTTGGTCCAAGCTACCATCATCTCCTACTAGAGCTACCACAATTGTCTTTTTTTCTTTTAGTGGACTTTATTTTTTTAGAACAGTTTTAGGTTCATAGCAAAATTGAACAGAAAGTAAAGAGAGTTCCCACAATTTATGCCCCTCCCACTCCTCCACCAGCTTCCAGATGCACAGTCTTCCCCATTATCAACAGCGTGGTACACTTGTAACAATCATAAGCCTACATTGACACATCATTATCAACCAAAGTCCATAATTTACATGTGGGTTCACTTTAGATGTTGTATATCCTATAGGTTTCGAAAAATGTATGATGACATGTATTTATCATTATAGCATCATACGAATAGTTTCACTGCCTTTAAAATCCTCTGTGCTCCGTCTGTTTATCCCTCTCTCTCCCCAACTCCTGGCAACCATCGGCAATTGTCTTTTAACTTCTCTATCCACATCCACTTTTACCACTTTCAAATCCATTCTCCACATTGCAATCAGAGTGCTCTTTTCAAAATTGAATCTGATCTTGTCACTCCTCTGCTTAAATCTCTTTAATAGATTCCTATTGCTCTTTTTTTTTTTTTTTTTGCATGGAGATTTAAAATTACAAATTCAGTTTCTTTAATAGATATTGGACTATTCAAACTTTTTATTTTTTCTTGTGCCAGTTTTGGTAAGTTGTGGCTTTAACGAAATTGTCCATTTTGTGTATGTTGTCAAACTTACTGGCATAAAGTTGTATATAACATGCTCATGGTATCTTTTAGATATCGTTAACATTTGTAGTAATGTCCCCCTTTTCTATCTAGATTCTGATAATTAATGTTTTCTCTTTTACTTGATCAATTTTGGTAGAGGATTTATCAATTTTATTAATCTTTTCCAAAAATCAACGTTTTACTTCATTGATTTTTTCTATTGTATACCTACTTTCTGTTTCATTGATTTGCATTCTTATTATTTTCTTCCTTCTCCAGTTGGCCCTTCATATCTGTGGGTTTCACATCCATGAATTCAACAACCACAGACTGAAACATTTAAAAATATTGTGTCTGTACTAAACATGTACAGATTTTTTCTTGTCATTATCCCCTAAACAATGCAGTATAACAACTATTTACATAGCATTTACATTGTATTAGGTATTAAAGGTAATCTAGAGATGATTTAAGGTATATGGTAGGATGTGCGTAAGTTATATGCAAATATTGTGCCATTTTATATTAGGGACTTGGGCATCCATGGATTTTGGTATCCCTGGGAAGTCCTGGCACCAATCTCCCACTCATACCAAAGGACAACTGTATACTTTCTTTGTTTTCAATTTGTTGTTCTTTTCCTTAGTTTTTTTGAGTTGGAAGCTTCAATAATTGATTTTAACCTTCCTTATTTACTAAATAGTCACTTATAGCTAGAAGACTCTAAGTACTGCTTTAGCTACATCCCAGAAGTTATTCTTTTCCTTTAAAAAAACTTTTTATTGGGGCCGGCCCGGTGGCGCACTGCTATAGTGCGCCGCTTGGGAAGCGCGGCAGCGCTCCCGCCGAGGGTTCGGATCCCACCTACAGACTGGCTGCTCACTGGCTGAGCGAGGCGCGGGGGCAAGAACGTGGGGCGCC
>NW_007726371.1:219198-222006 GCF_000696425.1 Galeopterus variegatus | reverse complement strand
GGTTGCGATCCCGTTGCCGGTCCCGGTCCGGTACGGGGGCGACACTGAGGGTTGCGATCCGTTGCCGGACACGGAAAAAGACAAAAATAAAAGGAAAAAAAAAAACCAAAAAACTTTTTATTATGGAAAATAAAAAACACATGCAAAATTAACAGAATGGTATAACATCATCCATGTGCCCAATGCTCACCTTCAACAATTATCAACATTTTATCATTGCTATTTATCAGTATCTCCACCCCTTCTCCACATCCCTAATTTGGTGGTTGTTATTATTATTATTATTCTGCAGTCCTGTATTTTTGAGGTGCAGTTACACACGTTGAAATGTCCATACCTTTTCTCTATAATTTTGATAAAGGTACATGCCCATATAATCTAGACTTCTATCACGATATAGAATAGGGTTTAGCAAACCCCTATTTTCATTCTGTTCTTTACAGAATGAAAACAAAGAATGTTTTTTACATTTTTAAAGGGTTATAAAAATAGTAAACTAAGATTATGCAGTAGAAACCATATATGGTCTGCAAAGCCTAAAATATTTACTATTTGTATCTTTACAGAAAAAGATTGCTGACCCCAATATAAAATATTTTCTTGTCTCCAGAAAGTTACCTATGTCCCTTAGAAAATTTGTGCTCCCCCCATCAGAGGCAACCACTGTTCTGATTTCCTGTTTGTTTGTTTACCTTATATTAATTTTGCTTATTCTATAACCTCATATCATAGTGCATAAAGACTGTGGAATATACTGCATAAATACTGTGATATTCATCCATATTATTGCATGTATAAATATGGACATCATATGGACATCAAAAGCTTGTTCCTTTCCACTGCTGAGTAGTATTCCACTATATAAATATATCACAATTTAATTATCCATTTTGCTGCTGATGGGTATTTGGGCTTATCTCAGTTTTGACTACTGTGAATAAAGGTGTTATGAACATTCTTGTGCAAATCTTTTTATGGACACATATTTTAATTTCTCTTGGGTAAATACCCAGGAGTGAAATTTTTAGGTTAAAGGATGGTGTACATCTAACTTTATAAAACAGTCAAACCTTTTTCTATTTTATTTTCCTGTATGCAAGTTATGAGAATTCCCTTTGCTTAATTATCATTGCCAATATTTGATATTGTCAGTTTTTTTAATTTTAGCCATTCCAGTGGGTTTATAGTGTTATCTTGTGTTTTTTCAATTTTTAATTGGGCTAAGAAACACATAACACAAAATTTACCATCTTAAAGTGTACAGTTAAGCAGTGTTAAGTATATTCACGTTGTTGTGTAACAAATCTCCAGAACTCTTTTTATCTTGCAAGACTGAAACTCTTTAAACAGCAACCCATTAGAAAACTCCCCAGGTTCTCCTTACCACAGCCCCTGCTAACCACCATTATACTTTCTAATTCTATGAATTTTACTACTTTAGATATATCTCATCTAAGTGGAATCATACAGTATTTGTTTTTTTGTGACTGGCTTATCTCACTTAGCATAATGTCCTCAAGGTTCATCCATGTTGTAGCATGTAATAGGATTCTTTCTTTTTTTAAGTCTGAATTACAGTCCACTGTATGTTATCCATTTATTCACTGATAGACATTTGGATTGCTTCCATGTCTTGGCTATTGTGAATAGCACTGTTACAAACATGGTTGTAGAAATATCTCTTTGAGATCCTGCTTTAAATTCTTATGGATATGTACCCAGAAGTGGGATTGCTGGATCATATGGTAACTCTATTTTTAATTTCTTTGGGAAACTTCCATACTGTTTTCCATAGCAGTTGCACCATTGTACAGTCCCACCAACAGTACACAAGGATTCCAATTTCCCCACATCCTCACCAACACTAGTTATTTTCTGTTTTTCGACAGTAGTCATCATAATGAGTGCGAAGTGATATCTCATTATGATTTTGATTTGCATTTCTCTGATAATTAGTGATGTTGAGTATCTTTTCATAGGCAGTTATGAAGATTTTTGTACAAGTCTTTTTGTGAACATGTATTTTCACTTCTCTTGGGTAAATAGCTAGGAATAGAATAACCGAATCATAGAGTAGTTGTATGTGTAACTTTATATGAAACATTTAAACAATTCTCCAGATTGGTTATAACATTTCACAGTCTCATCAGAAATGTTTCAGTTGGTCTAAATTATCAAAAAAATTGTCTTTTTGATATTTTCCTCTATACTGTGTGTGAAATGATATCTTATTGTATTTTAATTTGCATTTCCTTGATAACTAAAATTGTTTTGCATCTTTTCATGTGTTTATAATTCATTTGCATATCTTCTTTAGTGAAGTGTCTCTTCGAGTTTTTGTCCATTCTTAAAAATTGTGGTTTTTTTGCATTTTAATTTTTGAATTACAGGCATTCTTTATATATATCCTGGATATAAGTCTTTGGTGAAATACAGTATCTGTTTTGCAATTTTTTTTCCTCAATTTGTGGCTTGTCTATTAATTTTCTTTTTTTTTTTTTTCTTTTTGTCTTTTTTTGTGTCCAGCAACGGATTGCAACCCTCAGCCAGTGAGCGGGAACCGGTCTGTATGTGGGATCCGAGCCCTCAGCGGGAGCGCTGCCGCACTCCCAAGTGGCGCACTGTAGCAGTGCGCCACCAGGCCGGCCCCTATTAATTTTCTTAATGATGTTTTTTGATGACCAAGTTTTTAGTTTAGAAGAAGTCCAATTGTTGGGCTGGCCCGGTGGCGCACTGGAGAGTGCACCGCTTGGGAGCGCAGCAGCGCTCCCGCCGCGGGGTCGGATGCCACGCGGGGGACGGCTCACC